>NW_027034719.1:0-8664 GCF_034236695.1 Oncorhynchus nerka | reverse complement strand
CCTTTGGTCTGGAGTCGGTCTCTTCAGCCTGACCCCCTCAAACGACCCCTTTTGGGTGTTACTGTCTCTTACATATTTTTTTAATTTCTCCTTTTTTGAAACTTTTTTTTTACAAACAAGTATCAACAAACTAAAGAGGAATAGTCACATAGAAACTATTTACATCGTTAGGAATCCTAAACAAACAAATTATATTAATTAATAATACAACAAGTTCGAATTTCCTTTTGGTATTTTCATTTTAGTTTAAGTTGTGCCATAATGTTTATATTAATTTTATATTGTGGAAAAAGGTTAGGTTTTGAAATAGACCAATTTCATTTGTGAATATGAAATGTCCCTAGTATTATTATCAAATCATATTTTATTTGTCACATGCGCCGAATACAACAGGTGTAGTAGACCTTACAGTGAAATATAGTTAAAGAGCAGCAGTAAAATAACAATGTGGAGGCTATATACAGGGTATTACGGTACAGAGTCAATGTGGAGGCTATATACAGGGTATTACAGTCCAGAGTCAATGTGGAGACTATATACAGGGTATTACGGTACAGAGTCAATGCGGAGGCTATATACAGGGTATTACGGTACAGAGTCAATGCGGAGGCTATATACAGGGTATTACGGTACAGAGTCAATGTGGAGGCTATAGGCTACAGGGGTTACTATATACAGGTACAGAGTCAATGTGGAGGCTATATACAGGGTGTTACGGTACAGAGTCAATGTGGAGGCTATATACAGGGTATTACAGTCCAGAGTCAATGTGGAGGCTATATACAGGGTGTTACGGTACAGAGTCAATGTGGAGGCTATATACAGGGTATTACAGTCCAGAGTCAATGTGGAGGCTATATACAGGGTATTACAGTACAGAGTCAATGTGGAGGCTATATACAGGGTATTACGGTACAGAGTCAATGTGGAGGCTATATACAGGGGGTACCGGTACAGAGTCAATGTGGAGGCTATATATAGGGGGTTCCGGTACAGAGTCAATGTGGAGGCTATATACAGGGTATTACAGTACAGAGTCAATGTGGAGGCTATATACAAGGTATTACGGTACAGAGTCAATGTGGAGGCTATATACAGGGGGTTACGGTACAGAGTCAATGTGGAGGCTATATACAGGGTATTACAGTACAGAGTCAATGTGGAGGCTATATACAGGGGGTACCGGTACAGAGTCAATGTGGAGTCTATATACATGGTGTAACGGTACAGAGTCAATGTGGAGGCTATATACAGGTTATTACAGTACAGATTCAATGTGGAGGCTATATACAGGGTATTACAGTACAGAGTCAATGTGGAGGCTATATACAGGGTATTACAGTCAAAGTGGAGGCTAGGGTTTACAAGAGTCAATGGAGGCTATATACAGGGGTTACAGAGTCAATGTGGAGGCTATATACAGGGTGTTAGTCAAGTCAATGTGGAGGCTATATACAGGGTATTACAGTACAGAGTCAATGTGGAGGCTATATACAGGGGGTATTACCGAGTCACAGGCTATATACAGTCAAGAGTCAATGCGGAGGCTATATACAGGGTATTACGGTACAGAGTCAATGTGGAGGCTATATACAGGGGGTTACGGTACAGAGTCAATGTGGAGGCTATATACAGGGGGTTACGGTACAGAGTCAATGTGGAGGCTATATACAGGGTATTACAGTACAGAGTCAATGTGGGGGCTATATACAGGGTATTACGGTACAGAGTCAATGTGGAGACTATATACAGGGTATTACGGTACAGAGTCAATGTGGAGGCTATATACAGGGTGTTACGGTACAGAGTCAATGTGGAGGCTATATACAGGGTATTACAGTCCAGAGTCAATGTGGAGGCTATATACAGGGTATTACAGTACAGAGTCAATGTGGAGGCTATATACAGGGTATTACGGTACAGAGTCAATGTGGAGGCTATATACAGGGGGTACCGGTACAGAGTCAATGTGGAGGCTATATATAGGGGGTTCCTGTACAGAGTCAATGTGGAGGCTATATACAGGGTATTACAGTACAGAGTCAATGTGGAGGCTATATACAAGGTATTACGGTACAGAGTCAATGTGGAGGCTATATACAGGGGGTTACGGTACAGAGTCAATGTGGAGGCTATATACAGGGTATTACAGTACAGAGTCAATGTGGAGGCTATATACAGGGGGTACCGGTACAGAGTCAATGTGGAGTCTATATACATGGTGTAACGGTACAGAGTCAATGTGGAGGCTATATACAGGTTATTACAGTACAGATTCAATGTGGAGGCTATATACAGGGTATTACAGTACAGAGTCAATGTGGAGGCTATATACAGGGTATTACAGTACAGTTTCAATGTGGAGGCTATATACAGGGGGTTACGGTACAGAGTCAATGTGGAGGCTATATACAGGGTATTACAGTACAGAGTCAATGTGGAGGCTATATACAGGGGGTACCGGTACAGAGTCAATGTGGAGGCTATATACAGGGGGTTCCGGTACAGAGTCAATGTGGAGGCTATATACAGGGTATTACGGTACAGAGTCAATGTGGAGGCTATATACAGGGTATTATGGTACAGAGTCAATGTGGAGGCTATATACAGGGTATTATGGTACAGAGTCAATGTGGAGGCTATATACAGGGGGTACCGGTACAGAGTCAATGTGGAGTCTATATACATGGTGTAACGGTACAGAGTCAATGTGGAGGCTATATACAGGGTATTACAGTACAGATTCAATGTGGAGGCTATATACAGGGTATTACAGTACAGAGTCAATGTGGAGGCTATATACAGGGTATTACAGTACAGAGTCAATGTGGAGGCTATATACAGGGTGTTACGGTACAGAGTCAATGTGGAGGCTATATACAGGGTGTTACGGTACAGAGTCAATGTGGAGGCTATATACAGGGTATTACAGTACAGAGTCAATGTGGAGGCTATATACAGGGTATTACGGTACAGTTTCAATGTGGAGGCTATATACAGGGGGTTACGGTACAGAGTCAATGTGGAGGCTATATACAGGGTATTACAGTACAGAGTCAATGTGGAGGCTATATAAAGGGGGTACCGGTACAGAGTCAATGTGGAGGCTATATACAGGGTATTACAGTACAGAGTCAATGTGGAGGCTATATACAGGGGGTACCGGTACAGAGTCAATGTGGAGGCTATATACAGGGTATTACAGTACAGAGTCAATGTTGAGGCTATATACAGGGTATTACGGTACAGAGTCAATGTGGAGGCTATATACAGGGTATTACAGTACAGAGTCAATGTGGAGGCTATATACAGGGTGTTACGGTACAGAGTCAAAGTGGAGGCTATATACAGGGTATTACGGTACAGAGTCAATGTGGAGGCTATATACAGGGTGTACCAGTACAGAGTCAATGTGGAGGCTATATACAGGGTGTTACGATACAGAGTCAATGTGGAGGCTATATACAGGGGGTACCGGTACAGAGTCAAAGTGGAGGCTATATACAGGGTATTACGGTACAGAGTCAATGTGGAGGCTATATACAGGGGGTTACGGTACAGAGTCAATGTGGAGGCTATATACAGGGTGTTACGGTACAGAGTCAATGTGGAGGCTATATACAGGGGGTACCGGTACAGAGTCAATGTGGAGGCTATATACAGGGTATTACAGTACAGAGTCAATGTGGAGGCTATATACAGGGTATTACGGTACAGAGTCAATGTGGAGGCTATATACAGGGGGTACCGGTACAGAGTCAATGTGGAGGCTATATACAGGGTATTACAGTACAGAGTCAATGTGGAGGCTATATACAGGGTGTTACGGTACAGAGTCAATGTGGAGGCTATATACAGGGGTATATACAGGGTGTTACGGTACAGAGTCAATGTGGAGGCTATATACAGGGTGTTACGGTACAGAGTCAATGTCTGGGGGCACAAGTTAAATTGGCAGTTGAATTAAATATACACATCTCACATCTTCCTCAATGTCATAATTTTGGGAAATAAATAATTATATCAAAACCATAAAAAATGTACAACCCGTCCTGTTTTCTTCGTAACAAAGTTTTGTACTTCAACCCCCCCCCCCCAAAATGATCCTATAAATAAAACAACCAACTAATGACAAATGGTCCGATACCTTCTCCATTCCACAGAAATCACAATTATCTCAATTATCACAATTATATTCAGCTTGAATCTTTCCAAAAACATGTTTTACAGGACAAATTCCACGTCACATTTTAAATTAAACCTCCTTTACCTTGTTACAGATACAATATGTTTTAGCCATTCCCTCATTGACTATGTCCCCATAGATATTCAACCACAAAAATATCTAGTATAATGTGGCTAATATCACCCCCCAAAAAATATTCCTAATCTGTTTATTACTACGTGTATCGTTGAGGAATGTTAATATATTGTCAAATGAATATATTTTGTCATGTAAATAAATCGATGTGACTTTTACATCGAGTACAGAGAAATGAATGAATGGTTTCAAACCCCACCAAGTCACGCCAGATGTTTGAAGAGTTCTCGCGATATTCTTCGAGATTTACATATGGGGTTTAGTTTCCGGTAACACAGGAATTGGTGCGCTCCTTTTTTCCCTCCGATTCGGCAGATGCTAACGGAGCTATTTTACAAGAAGGAAACCCCTTCTTTTCGCAGAGTGAAAAACATTGAAAACCTTAAAATCGTCTGCTTCGTTTAAAAAGAAGAAGATCGAAACCAGGTTAGTTTTCACGTTTTCTAATCTGGAATTGATGTTTCTCTTAATTCATTGGAAATGTTGGAGCGATTGGTGAAATGCTTTAGTGCCGTAGCTTATTAACGTTAGAAATTTAACGTTATCTAGCTAACTACAACGTTAGTTTTTTTTCCTGCATCCCGATTGCAAGGAAATGTTAGTGAGCTATAGACCGAGGGTGGATTTTTGTGCAAATGTGCATATTTTTTTGTTGTATCTTAAACCAGAAATGTGTTGGTGTAACCGGTGTGAAATGTCTCTTGAGATCTTAAAATAGTTGTATCCACGGTGTCCGGTAAGGGCCGCGGTATTAGTGGAGCGATAGGTAACGGTACTTCGAGTGTGACTGGTTCGAGTCCAATTTGCAAATGTTATTAGTTTGCCAACTAGGTAATACAATTGATAGTTATTAGTCCAAGGGCCACCCATTCAAATGTTATTAGCTTGCCAACTAGGTAATACAATTGCCAACTAGGTAATACAATTGATAATTATTAGTCCAAGGGCCACCCATTAAATAAAATAAGTGTTGTTCCCTGACCCTAGAAACGAAACTGCAAAATGTCAGCAACATAGCTGGAGATCATGTTTATGAATTATAAACACTTTCAAAATGTGTAAAGGTTTCGGGTTTCTTTTTAAATGTCTCTGTCTTGCCAGAGTTGCTTTATTGTTCGCCGCCGTTGGACTCTGGAAGCAGTGGAAACATGTCCTCCGGAGAAATAAATCACGCTTCTCCATCTGGCAGTCTGACAGACACATCTGGGTTTGTATATAGTGCCGACTGTAAAGTTTGGTGGAGGAGGAATAATGGTCTGGGGCTGTTACTGTTGGGGGGGTCCTGTTAAAACGGACACATCTGGGTTTTGGAGGATGCCAGGAGAACGCCACCTGCTTCAATGCATAGAGCCAACTGTAAAGTTTGGTGGAGGAGGAATAATGGTCTGGGGCTGTTTCTTTCATGGTTCGGGGCTCCTTTCGTTCCACCGAAGGAGAAATCTTTAATAACATACAATGACATTCTAGATGATTCCGTTCCTTCCAACTTTGTGGCAACAGTTTGGGGTTCGTCCCTATCCTGTTTTCAGCGTGACAATCAATCAGATGTATTTATAAAGCCCCTTGTTTTACATCAGCAGATGTTTTCAAAGTGCTGTACAGAAACCCAGCCTCAAACCCCAAACAGTCCCCCTTTACAGAAACCCAGCCTCAAACCCCAAACAGTCCCCCCTTTACAGAAACCCAGCCTCAAACCCCAAACAGTGCCCCCTGTACAGAAACCCAGCCTCAAACCCCAAACAGTCCCCCTGTACAGAAACCCAGCCTCAAACCCCATACAGTCCCCCCCTTTACAGAAACCCAGCCTCAAACCCCAAACAGTTCCCCCCCCTGTACAGAAACCCAGCCTCAAACCCCATACAGTTCCCCCCTGTACAGAAACCCAGCCTCAAACCCCAAAACAGTGCCTCCCTTTACAGAAACCCAGCCTCAAACCCCATACAGTCCCCCCCTGTACAGAAACCCAGCCTCAAACCCCAAACAGTGCCCCCCTGTACAGAAACCCAGCCTCAAACCCCATACAGTCCCCCCTTTACAGAAACCCAGCCTCAAACCCCATACAGTCCCCCCTTTACAGAAACCCAGCCTCAAACCCCATACAGTCCCCCTGTACAGAAACCCAGCCTCAAACCCCAAACAGTTCCCCGTACAGAAACCCAGCCTCAGACCCCATACAGTGCCCCCTGTACAGAAACCCAGCCTCAGACCCCAAAACAGTCCCCCCTTTACAGAAACCCAGCCTCAGACCCCAAACAGTGCCCCCTGTACAGAAACCCAGCCTCAAACCCATACAGTCCCCTTTACAGAAACTCCAGCCTCAGACCCCATACAGTCCCCCCTTTACAGAAACCCAGCCTCAAACCCCATACAGTCCCCCTTACAGAAACCCAGCCTCAGACCCCAAACAGTGCCCCCTTTACAACCCAGCCTCAGACCCCAAACAGTCCCCCCTTTACAGAAACCCAGCCTCAGACCCCAAACAGTCCCCCCTGTACAGAAACCCAGCCTCAAACCCCAAACAGTCCCCCCCTCCGTACAGAAACCCAGCCTCCAGACCCCAAACAGTCCCCCCTTTACAGAAACCCAGCCTCAAACCCCATACAGTGCCCCCTGTACAGAAACCCCAGCCTCAGACCCCAAACAGTGTCCCCTGTACAGAAACCCAGCCCCTCAAACCCCATACAGTCCCCCCTTTACAGAAACCCAGCCTCAAACCCCAAACAGTGCCCCCCTGTACAGAAACCCAGCCTCAGACCCCAAACAGTCCCCACCCTTTACAGAACCCAGCCTCAAACCCCAAACAGTCCCCACCCTTACAGAAACCCAGCCTCAAAACCCCCAAACAGTCCCCACCCTTTACAGAAACTCCAGCCTCAGACCCCAAACAGTGCCCCCCTTTACAGAAACCCAGCCTCAAACCCCAAACAGTGCCTCCCCCTTTACAGAAACCCAGCCTCAAACCCCATACAGTCCCCCCCACCCCCTGTACAGAAACCCAGCCTCAGACCCCATACAGTGCCCCCTTTACAGAAACCCAGCCTCAGACCCCAAACAGTGCCCCCTTACAGAAACCCAGCCTCCAGACCCCATACAGTGCCCCCTTTACAGAAACCCAGCCCCAGACCCCAAACCAGTGCCTCCCCCTTTACAGAAACCCAGCCTCAGACCCCAAACAGTGTCCCCCCTTTACAGAAACCCAGCCTCAAACCCCATACAGTGCCCCCCTTTGCAAAACAGCCTCAGACCCCAAACAGTGCCCCTTTACAGAAACCCAGCCTCAAACCCCAAACAGTCCCCCTTTACAGAAACCCAGCCTCAGACCCCAAACAGTGCCCCCCTTTACAGAAACCCAGCCTCAAACCCCAAACAGTGCCTCCCCCTTTACAGAAACCCAGCCTCAAACCCCATACAGTCCCCCCACCCCCTGTACAGAAACCCAGCCTCAGACCCCATACAGTGCCCCCTTTACAGAAACCCAGCCTCAGACCCCAAACAGTGCCCCCCTTTACAGAAACCCAGCCTCAAACCCCATACAGTGCCCCCCTTTACAGAAACCCAGCCTCAGACCCCAAACAGTGCCTCCCCCTTTACAGAAACCCAGCCCCTCAGACCCCAAACAGTGTCCCCCTTTACAGAAACAGCCTCAAACCCCATACAGTGCCCCTTTACAGAAACTCCAGCCTCAGACCCCAAACAGTGCCCCCTTACAGAAACCCAGCCTCAAACCCCCAAACAGTCCCACCCTTTACAGAAACCCAGCCTCAGACCCCAAACAGTGCCCCCTTACAGAAACCCAGCCTCAAACCCCAAACAGTGCCTCCCCTTTACAGAAACCCAGCCTCAAACCCCTTACAGTCCCCCCACCCCTGTACAGAAACCCAGCCTCAGACCCCATACAGTGCCCCCCTTTACAGAAACCCAGCCTCAGACCCCAAACAGTGCCCCCCTTTACAGAAACCCAGCCTCAAACCCCATACAGTGCCCCCCTTTACAGAAACCCAGCCTCAGACCCCAAACAGTGCCTCCCCTTTACAGAAACCCAGCCTCAAACCCCATACAGTGCCCCCCTTTACAGAAACCCAGCCTCAGACCCAAACAGTGCCTCCCCCTTTACAGAAACCCAGCCTCAAACCCCAACAGTGCCCCCTGTACAGAAACCCAGCCTCAGACCCCAACAGTGCCTCCCCCTTTACAGAAACCCAGCCTCAGACCCCAAACAGTGCCCCCCCTGTACAGAAACCCAGCCTCAAACCCCATACCAAATACATACCAAAAATAAAACATGTTTTTATGCTCCCTCCCCCCGTGCACAAAGCCAGGTACATAAAAAACACACATGTTTT
>NW_027034718.1:0-8663 GCF_034236695.1 Oncorhynchus nerka | reverse complement strand
CAGAGAGGACAGAAGGTTGATATACTGGGTTATTGTGTTTTACTCCATCAGTACAGACTAGAGGAGACGTCAGAGAGGACAGAAGGCTGATATACTGGGTTATTGTGTTTTACTCCATCAGTACAGACTAGAGGAGACATCAGAGAGGACAGAAGGTTGATATACTGGGTTATTGTGTTTTACTCCATCAGTACAGACTAGAGGAGACGTCAGAGAGGACAGAAGGTTGATATACTGGGTTATTGTGTTTTACTCCATCAGTACAGACTAGAGGAGACGTCAGAGAGGACAGAAGGTTGATATACTGGGTTATTGTGTTTTACTCCATCAGTACAGACTAGAGGAGACATCAGAGAGGACAGAAGGTTGATATACTGGGTTATTGTGTTTTACTCCATCAGTGCAGACTAGAGGAGACGTCAGAGAGGACAGAAGGCTGATATACTGGGTTATTGTGTTTTACTCCATCAGTACAGACTAGAGGAGACGTCAGAGAGGACAGAAGGCTGATATACTGGGTTATTGTGTTTTACTCCATCAGTACAGACTAGAGGAGACGTCAGAGAGGACAGAAGGCTGATATACTGGGTTATTGTGTTTTACTCCATCAGTACAGACTAGAGGAGACGTCAGAGAGGACAGAAGGCTGATATACTGGGTTGTTGTGTTTTACTCCATCAGTACAGACTAGAGGAGACGTCAGAGAGGACAGAAGGCTGATATACTGGGTTATTGTGTTTTACTCCATCAGTACAGACTAGAGGAGACGTCAGAGAGGACAGAAGGCTGATATACTGGGTTATTGTGTTTTACTCCATCGAGTACAGACTAGAGGGAGACATCAGAGAGGACAGAAGGTTGATATACTGGGTTATTGTGTTTTACTCCATCAGTACAGACTAGAGGAGACGTCAGAGAGGACAGAAGGTTGATATACTGGGTTATTGTGTTTTACTCCATCAGTACAGACTAGAGGAGACGTCAGAGAGGACAGAAGGCTGATATACTGGGTTATTGTGTTTTACTCCATCAGTACAGACTAGAGGAGACGTCAGAGAGGACAGAAGGCTGATATACTGGGTTATTGTGTTTTACTCCATCAGTACAGACTAGAGGAGACGTCAGAGAGGACAGAAGGCTGATATACTGGGTTATTGTGTTTTACTCCATCAGTACAGACTAGAGGAGACGTCAGAGAGGACAGAAGGCTGATATACTGGGTTATTGTGTTTTACTCCATCAGTACAGACTAGAGGAGACGTCAGAGAGGACAGAAGGCTGATATACTGGGTTATTGTGTTTTACTCCATCAGTACAGACTAGAGGAGACGTCAGAGAGGACAGAAGGCTGATATACTGGGTTATTGTGTTTTACTCCATCAGTACAGACTAGAGGAGACGTCAGAGAGGACAGAAGGTTGATATACTGGGTTATTGTGTTTTACTCCATCAGTACAGACTAGAGGAGACGTCAGAGAGGACAGAAGGCTGATATACTGGGTTATTGTGTTTTACTCCATCAGTACAGACTAGAGGAGACGTCAGAGAGGACAGAAGGCTGATATACTGGGTTATTGTGTTTTACTCCATCAGTACAGACTAGAGGAGACGTCAGAGAGGACAGAAGGTTGATATACTGGGTTATTGTGTTTTACTCCATCAGTACAGACTAGAGGAGACGTCAGAGAGGACAGAAGGCTGATATACTGGGTTATTGTGTTTTACTCCATCAGTACAGACTAGAGGAGACGTCAGAGAGGACAGAAGGTTGATATACTGGGTTATTGTGTTTTACTCCATCAGTACAGACTAGAGGAGACGTCAGAGAGGACAGAAGGCTGATATACTGGGTTATGTGTTTTACTCCATCAGTACAGACTAGAGGAGACGTCAGAGAGGACAGAAGGCTGATATACTGGGTTATTGTGTTTTACTCCATCAGTACAGACTAGAGGAGACGTCAGAGAGGACAGAAGGCTGATATACTGGGTTATTGTGTTTTACTCCATCAGTACAGACTAGAGGAGACGTCAGAGAGGACAGAAGGCTGATATACTGGGTTGTTGTGTTTTACTCCATCGAGTACAGACTAGAGGAGACGTCAGAGAGGACAGAAGGCTGATATACTGGGTTATTGTGTTTTACTCCATCAGTACAGACTAGAGGAGACATCAGAGAGGACAGAAGGTTGATATACTGGGTTATTGTGTTTTACTCCATCAGTACAGACTAGAGGAGACGTCAGAGAGGACAGAAGGTTGATATACTGGGTTATTGTGTTTAACTCCATCAGTACAGACTAGAGGAGACGTCAGAGAGGACAGAAGGCTGATATACTGGGTTATTGTGTTTAACTCCATCAGTACAGACTAGAGGAGACGTCAGAGAGGACAGAAGGCTGATATACTGGGTTATTGTGTTTAACTCCATCAGTACAGACTAGAGGAGACGTCAGAGAGGACAGAAGGCTGATATACTGGGTTATTGCGTTTTACTCCATCAGTACAGACTAGAGGAGACGTCAGAGAGGACAGAAGGCTGATATACTGGGTTGTTGTGTTTTACTCCATCAGTACAGACTAGAGGAGACGTCAGAGAGGACAGAAGGCTGATATACTGGGTTATTGTGTTTTACTCCATCAGTACAGACTAGAGAGGCGTCAGAGAGGACAGAAGGCTGATATACTGGGTTGTTGTGTTTTACTCCATCAGTACAGACTAGAGGAGACGTCAGAGAGGACAGAAGGTTGATATACTGGGTTATTGTGTTTTACTCCATCAGTACAGACTAGAGGAGACGTCAGAGAGGACAGAAGGCTGATATACTGGGTTATTGTGTTTTACTCCATCAGTACAGACTAGAGGAGACGTCAGAGAGGACAGAAGGCTGATATACTGGGTTATTGTGTTTTACTCCATCAGTACAGACTAGAGGAGACGTCAGAGAGGACAGAAGGCTGATATACTGGGTTATTGTGTTTTACTCCATCAGTACAGACTAGAGGAGACGTCAGAGAGGACAGAAGGCTGATATACTGGGTTATTGTGTTTTACTCCATCAGTACAGACTAGAGGAGACATCAGAGAGGACAGAAGGTTGATATACTGGGTTATTGTGTTTTACTCCATCAGTACAGACTAGAGGAGACGTCAGAGAGGACAGAAGGCTGATATACTGGGTTATTGTGTTTTACTCCATCAGTACAGACTAGAGGAGACGTCAGAGAGGACAGAAGGCTGATATACTGGGTTATTGTGTTTTACTCCATCAGTACAGACTAGAGGAGGCGTCAGAGAGGACAGAAGGCTGATATACTGGGTTATTGTGTTTTACTCCATCAGTACAGACTAGAGGAGACGTCAGAGAGGACAGAAGGCTGATATACTGGGTTATTGTGTTTTACTCCATCAGTACAGACTAGAGGAGACGTCAGAGAGGACAGAAGGTTGATATACTGGGTTATTGTGTTTTACTCCATCAGTACAGACTAGAGGAGACATCAGAGAGGACAGAAGGTTGATATACTGGGTTATTGTGTTTTACTCCATCAGTACAGACTAGAGGAGACGTCAGAGAGGACAGAAGGTTGATATACTGGGTTATTGTGTTTAACTCCATCAGTACAGACTAGAGGAGACGTCAGAGAGGACAGAAGGCTGATATACTGGGTTATTGTGTTTAACTCCATCAGTACAGACTAGAGGAGACGTCAGAGAGGACAGAAGGCTGATATACTGGGTTATTGCGTTTTACTCCATCAGTACAGACTAGAGGAGATGTCAGAGAGGACAGAAGGTTGATATACTGGGTTATTGTGTTTTACTCCATCAGTACAGACTAGAGGAGACGTCAGAGAGGACAGAAGGCTGATATACTGGGTTATTGTGTTTTACTCCATCAGTACAGACTAGAGGAGACGTCAGAGAGGACAGAAGGCTGATATACTGGGTTATTGTGTTTTACTCCATCAGTACAGACTAGAGGAGACGTCAGAGAGGACAGAAGGCTGATATACTGGGTTATTGTGTTTTACTCCATCAGTACAGACTAGAGGAGACGTCAGAGAGGACAGAAGGCTGATATACTGGGTTATTGTGTTTTACTCCATCAGTACAGACTAGAGGAGACGTCAGAGAGGACAGAAGGCTGATATACTGGGTTATTGTGTTTTACTCCATCAGTACAGACTAGAGGAGACATCAGAGAGGACAGAAGGTTGATATACTGGGTTATTGTGTTTTACTCCCATCAGTACAGACTAGAGGAGACGTCAGAGAGGACAGAAGGCTGATATACTGGGTTATTGTGTTTTACTCCATCAGTACAGACTAGAGGAGACATCAGAGAGGACAGAAGGTTGATATACTGGGTTATTGTGTTTTACTCCATCAGTGCAGACTAGAGAGACGAAGAGAGTGACAGAAGGCTGATATAATTGGGTTATTGTGTTTTACTCCATCAGTACAGACTAGAGGAGTACATCAGAGAGACAGAAGGTTGATATACTGGGTTATTGTGTTTTACTCCATCAGTACAGACTAGAGGAGACGTCAGAGAGGACAGAAGGCTGATATACTGGGTTATTGTGTTTTACCTCCATCAGTACAGACTAGAGGAGACATCAGAGAGGACAGAAGGTTGATATACTGGGTTATTGTGTTTTACCCATCAGTGCAGACTAGAGGAGACGTCAGAGAGGACAGAAGGCTGATATACTGGGTTATTGTGTTTTACTCCATCAGTACAGACTAGAGGAGACGCAGAGAGGACAGAAGGCTGATATACTGGGTTATTGTGTTTTACTCCATCAGTACAGACTAGAGGAGAGCGTCCAGAGAGGACAGAAGTTTGATATACTGGGTTGTGTTTTACTCCATCAGTACAGACTAGAGGAGGAGACGAAGGTTGATATACTGGGTTATTGTGTTTTACTCCAGACAGACTAGGGAGACAGAAGGACTGATATACTGGGTTATTGTGTTTTACTCCATCAGTACAGACTAGAGAGACGTCAGAGAGACAGAAGGTTGATATACTGGGTTATTGTGTTTTACTCCATCAGTACAGACTAGAGGAGGCGTCAGAGAGAGGACAGAAGGCTGATATACTGGGTTATGTGTTTACTCCATCAGTACAGACTAGAGGAGACGTCAGAGAGGACAGAAGGCTGATATACTGGGTTATTGTGTTTTACTCCATCAGTACAGACTAGAGGAGATGTCAGAGAGGACAGACAGAAGGTTGATATACTGGGTTATTGTGTTTTACTCCATCAGTACAGACTAGAGGAGACGTCAGAGAGACAGAAGGCTGATATACTGGGTTATTGTGTTTTACTCCATCAGTACAGACTAGAGGAGGCGTCAGAGGACAGAAGGCTGATACTGGGTTATTGTGTTTTACTCCATCAGTACAGACTAGAGGAGAGCGTCCAGAGAGGACAGAGAGCTGATATGCACAGGTTGTGTTTCTCCATCAGTACTACAGACTAGGAGACATCAGAGAGGACAGAAGGTTGATATACTGGGTTATTGTGTTTTACTCCCATCAGTACAGACTAGAGGAGACGTCAGAGAGGACAGAAGGCTGATATGCTGGGTTATTGTGTTTTACTCCATCAGTACAGACTAGAGGAGACTGTCAGAGAGAGGACAGAAGGTTGATATACTGGGTTATTGTGTTTTACTCCATCGGTACAGACTAGAGGAGACGTCCAGAAGGCTGATATACTGGAGTTATTGTGTTTTACTCCATCAGTACAGACTAGAGGAGACGTCAGAGAGGACAGAAGGCTGATATACTGGGTTACTGTGTTTTACTCCAT
Organism: Oncorhynchus nerka; assembly: GCF_034236695.1. NCBI lineage: Eukaryota > Metazoa > Chordata > Actinopteri > Salmoniformes > Salmonidae > Oncorhynchus > Oncorhynchus nerka. Next base: position 2,838 of record NW_027034718.1, on the reverse strand, counting down.
CAGTACAGACTAGAGGAGACGTCAGAGAGGACAGAAGGCTGATATACTGGGTTATTGTGTTTTACTCCCATCAGTACAGACTAGAGGAGACGTCAGAGAGGACAGAAGGCTGATATACTGGGTTATTGTGTTTTACTCCATCAGTACAGACTAGAGGAGACGTCAGAGAGGACAGAAGGCTGATATACTGGGTTATTGTGTTTTACTCCATCCAGTACAGACTAGAGGAGACGTCAGAAGAGGACAGAAGGCTGATATACTGGTTGTTGTGTTTTACTCCATCAGTACAGACTAGAGGAGCGTCAGAGAGGACAGAAGGCTGATATACTGGGTTATTGTGTTTTACTCCATCAGTACAGACTAGAGGAGACGTCAGAGAGGACAGAAGGCTGATATACTGGGTTATTGTGTTTTACTCCATCAGTACAGACTAGAGGAGGCGTCAGAGAGGACAGAAGGCTGATATACTGGGTTATTGTGTTTTACTCCATCAGTACAGACTAGAGGAGACGTCCAGAGGACAGAAGGCTGATATACTGGGTTATTGTGTTTTACTCCATCAGTACAGACTAGAGGAGACGTCAGAGAGGACAGAAGGCTGATATACTGGAGGTGTTGTGTTTTACTCCATCAGTACAGACTAGAGGGAGAGCGTCCAGAGAGGACAGAAGGCTGATATACTGGGTTATTGTGTTTTACTCCATGAGTACAGACTAGAGGAGACATCAGAGAGGACAGAAGGTTGATATACTGGAGTTATTGTGTTTTACTCCATCAGTACAGACTAGAGGAGACATCAGAGAAGGACAGAAGGTTGATATACTGGGTTATTGTGTTTTACTCCATCCAGTACAGACTAGAGGAGAGCGTCAGAGAGGACAGAAGGTTGATATACTGGGTTGTGTGTTTAACTCCATCAGTACAGACTAGAGGAGGCGTCAGAGAGAGGACAGAAGGCTGATATACTGGGTTATTGTGTTTAACTCCATCAGTACAGACTAGAGGAGACGTCAGAGAGGACAGAAGGCTGATATACTGGGTTATTGCGTTTTACTCCATCAGTACAGACTAGAGGAGACGTCAGAGAGGACAGAAGGTTGATATACTGGGTTATTGTGTTTTACTCCATCAGTACAGACTAGAGGAGGCGTCAGAGAGGACAGAAGGCTGATATACTGGAGTTGTTGTGTTTTACTCCATCAGTACAGACTAGAGGAGACGTCAGAGAGGACAGAAGGCTGATATACTGGAGTTGTTGTGTTTTACTCCATCAGTACAGACTAGAGGAGACGTCAGAGAGGACAGAAGGCTGATATACTGGGTTATTGTGTTTTACTCCATCAGTACAGACTAGAGGAGACATCAGAGAGGACAGAAGGTTGATATACATGGGTTATTGTGTTTACTCCCATCAGATACAGACTAGAGGAGAGCGTCAGAGAGGACAGAGAGGCTGATATACTGGGTTATTGTGTTTTACTCCATCAGTACAGACTAGAGGAGACATCAGAGAGGACAGAAGGTTGATATACTGAGTTGTGTGTTTTACTCCATCAGTGCAGACTAGAGAGACGTAAGAGGGAGGACAGAAGGCTGATATACTGGAGTTGTGTGTTTTACTCCATCAGTACAGACTAGAGGGAGACATCAGAGAGGACAGAAGGTTGATATACTGGGTTGTTGTGTTTTACTCCCATCAGTACAGACTAGAGGAGAGCGTCAGAGAGGACAGAAGGCTGATATACTGGGTTATTGTGTTTTACTCCATCAGTACAGACTAGAGGAGACATCAGAGAGGACAGAAGGTTGATATACTGGGTTGTTGTGTTTACTCCCATCAGTGCAGACTAGAGGAGACGTCAGAAGAGGACAGAAGGCTGATATGCACAGGTTGTGGTGTTTACTCCATCAGTACAGACTAGAGGAGCGTCAGAGAGGACAGAAGGCTGATATACTGGGACTGTGTGTTTACTCCATCAGTACAGACTAGAGGAGCGTCAGAGAGGACAGAAGTTTGATATACTGGGCTATTGTGTTTTACTCCATCAGTACAGACTAGAGGAGCGTCAGAGAGGACAGAAGGCTGATATACTGGGTTATTGTGTTTACTACTCCATCGAGTACAGACTAGAGGAGACGTCAGAGGACAGAAGGTTGATATACTGGGTTATTGTGTTTTACTCCATCAGTACAGACTAGAGGAGACGTCAGAGAGGACAGAAGGCTGATATACTGGGTTATTGTGTTTTACTCCATCAGTACAGACTAGAGGAGGCGTCAGAGAGGACAGAAGGCTGATATACTGGGTTATTGTGTTTTACTCCATCAGTACAGACTAGAGGAGACGTCAGAGAGGACAGAAGGTTGATATACTGGAGTTATTGTGTTTTACTCCATCAGTACAGACTAGAGGAGGCGTCAGAGAAGGACAGAAGGCTGATATACTGGGTTATTGTGTTTTACTCCATCCAGTACAGACTAGAGGAGGCGTCAGAGAGGACAGAAGGTTGATATACTGGGTTGTGTGTTTTACTCCCATCAGTACAGACTAGAGGAGACGTCCAGAGAGGACAGAAGGCTGATATACTGGGTTATTGTGTTTTACTCCATCAGTACAGACTAGAGGAGACGTCAGAGAGGACAGAAGGTTGATATACTGGGTTGTTTTACTCCGGCATCAGTACAGACTAGAGGAGGCGTCAGAAGGCTGATATACTGGGTTATTGTGTTTTACTCCATCAGATACAGACACAGGAGGCGTCAGAGAGGACAGAGAGGCTGATATGCTGGAGTTATTGTGTTTTACTCCATCAGTACAGACTAGAGGAGACGTCAGAG
>NW_027034717.1:0-8662 GCF_034236695.1 Oncorhynchus nerka | reverse complement strand
CCTCCCTGTCTCCTGTTTGTCTCACATCATCTATCTCACCCTCCCTGTCTCCTGTTTGTCTCACATCATCTATCACCCCTCCCTGTCTCCTGTTTGTCTCACATCATCTATCACTCCTGTCTCCTGTTTGTCTCACATCATCTATCACCCTCCCTGTCTCCTGTTTGTCTCACATCATCTATCACCCTCCCTGTCTCCTGTTTGTCTCACATCATCTATCACCCTCCTGTCTCCTGTTTGTCTCACATCATCTATCACCCTCCCTGTCTCCTGTTTGTCTCACATCATCTATCACCCCTCCCTGTCTCCTGTTTGTCTCACATCATCTATCACCCCTCCCTGTCTCCTGTTTGTCTCACATCATCTATCACCCTCCCTGTCTCCTGTTTGTCTCACATCATCTATCACCCCTCCCTGTCTCCTGTTTGTCTCACATCATCTATCACCCCTCCCTGTCTCCTGTTTGTCTCACATCATCTATCACCCCTCCCTGTCTCCTGTTTGTCTCACATCATCTATCACCCCTCCCTGTCTCCTGTTTGTCTCACATCATCTATCACCCTCCCTGTCTCCTGTTTGTCTCACATCATCTATCACCCTCCCTGTCTCCTGTTTGTCTCACATCATCTATCACCCCCCCCTGTCTCCTGTTTGTCTCACATCATCTATCACCCTCCCTGTCTCCTGTTTGTCTCACATCATCTATCACCCTCCCTGTCTCCTGTTTGTCTCACATCATCTATCACCCTCCCTGTCTCCTGTTTGTCTCACATCATCTATCACCCTCCCTGTCTCCTGTTTGTCTCACATCATCTATCACCCTCCCTGTCTCCTGTTTGTCTCACATCATCTATCACCCCTCCCTGTCTCCTGTTTGTCTCACATCATCTATCACCCTCCCTGTCTCCTGTTTGTCTCACATCATCTATCACCCTCCCTGTCTCCTGTTTGTCTCACATCATCTATCACCCCTCCCTGTCTCCTGTTTGTCTCACATCATCTATCACCCTCCCTGTCTCCTGTTTGTCTCACATCATCTATCACCCTCCCTGTCTCCTGTTTGTCTCACATCATCTATCACCCCTCCCTGTCTCCTGTTTGTCTCACATCATCTATCACCCTCTCTCCTGTTTGTCACATCATCTATCACCCTCCTGTCTCCTGTTTGTCTCACATCATCTATCACCCTCCCTGTCTCCTGTTTGTCTCACATCATCTATCACCCTCCCTGTCTCCTGTTTGTCTCACATCATCTATCACCCTCCCTGTCTCCTGTTTGTCTCACATCATCTATCACCCTCCCTGTCTCCTGTTTGTCTCACATCCTCTATCACCTCTCCTGTCTCCTGTTTGTCTCACATCATCTATCACCCTCCCGGTCTACTGTTTGTCTCACATCATCTATCACCCCTCCCTGACTCCTGTTTGTCTCTATCACCCTCCCTGTCTCCTGTTTGTCTCACATCATCTATCACCCCTCCCTGTCTCCTGTTTGTCTCACATCATCTATCTCCCCTCCCTGTCTCCTGTTTGTCTCACATCATCTATCACCCCTCCCTGTCTCCTGTTTGTCTCACATCATCTATCACCCTCCCTGTCTCCTGTTTGTCTCACATCATCTATCACCCTCCCTGTCTCCTGTTTGTCTCACATCATCTATCACCCTCCCTGTCTCACATCATCTATCACCCCTCCCTGTCTCACATCATCTATCACCCCTCCCTGTCTCCTGTTTGTCTCACATCATCTATCACCCTCCCTGTCTCCTGTTTGTCTCACATCATCTATCACCCCTCCCTGTCTCCTGTTTGTCTCACATCATCTATCACCCTCCCTGTCTCCTGTTTGTCTCACATCATCTATCACCCTCCCTGTCTCCTGTTTGTCTCACATCATCTATCACCCTCCCTGTCTCCTGTTTGTCTCACATCATCTATCACCCTCCCTGTCTCCTGTTTGTCTCACATCATCTATCACCCTCCCTGTCTCCTGTTTGTCTCACATCATCTATCACCCCTGTTTGTCTCACATCATCTATCACCCTCCCTGTCTCCTGTTTGTCTCACATCATCTATCACCCTCCCTGTCTCCTGTTTGTCTCACATCATCTATCACCCTCCCTGTCTCCTGTTTGTCTCACATCATCTATCACCCTCCCTGTCTCCTGTTTGTCTCACATCATCTATCACCCTCCCTGTCTCCTGTTTGTCTCACATCATCTATCACCCTCCCTGTCTCCTGTTTGTCTCACATCATCTATCACCCTCCCTGTCTCCTGTTTGTCTCACATCATCTATCACCCCTCCCTGTCTCCTGTTTGTCTCACATCATCTATCACCCTCCCTGTCTCCTGTTTGTCTCACATCATCTATCACCCTCCCTGTCTCCTGTTTGTCTCACATCATCTATCACCCTCCCTGTCTCACATCATCTATCACCCTCCCTGTCTCCTGTTTGTCTCACATCATCTATCACCCTCCCTGTCTCACATCATCTATCACCCCTCCCTGTCTCCTGTTTGTCTCACATCATCTATCACCCTCCCTGTCTCCTGTTTGTCTCACATCATCTATCACCCCTCCCTGTCTCCTGTTTGTCTCACATCATCTATCACCCCTCCCTGTCTCCTGTTTGTCTCACATCATCTATCACCCTCCCTGTCTCCTGTTTGTCTCACATCATCTATCACCCTCCCTGTCTCCTGTTTGTCTCACATCATCTATCACCCTCCCTGTCTCCTGTTTGTCTCACATCATCTATCACCCCTCCTGTCTCCTGTTTGTCTCACATCATCTATCACCCTCCCTGTCTCCTGTTTGTCTCACATCATCTATCAGCCCTCCCTGTCTCCTGTTTGTCTCACATCATCTATCACCCCTCCCCTGTCTCTGTTTGTCTCACATCATCCATCTCTCCTCCCCGTCTCCTGTTTGTCTCACATCATCTATCACCCTCCTGTCTCCTGTTTGTCTCCATGTCTATCACCCTCTGTCTCCTGTTTTGTCTGTGTGTATACCTCCTGTCTCCATCATCCTCACCTCTGTCTCACATCATCTATCACCCCTCCCTGTCTCCACATCATCTATCACCCCTCCCTGTCTCTCACATCATCTATCACCTCCCTATCTCCTGTTTGTCTCCATCATCTATCACCCTCCCTGTCTTGTCTCACATCATCTATCACCCTCCCTCACATCATCTGTTTGTCTCCATCATCTATCACCCCTGTTTGTCTCACATCATCTATCACCCTCCCTGTCTCCTGTTTGTCTCCATCATCTATCACCCTCCCTGTCTCCTGTTTGTCTCACATCATCTATCACCCTCCTGTCTCTGTTGTCTCCACATCATCTATCACCCTCCCTGTCTCCTGTTTGTCTCACATCATCTATCACCATCTCACCCTGTCTCCTGTTTGTCTCACATCATCTATCACCCCTCCTGTCTCCTGTTTGTCTCACATCATCTATCACCCTCCCTGTCTCTGTTTGTCTCACATCATCTATCACCCCTCCTGTCTCCTGTTCCAAATCATCTATCACCCTCTGTTGTCTCACATCATCTATCACCCTCCCTGTCTCCTGTTTGTCTCACATCATCTATCACCCCTCCCTGTCTCCTGATTGTCTCAATCATCTATCACCCTCCCTGTCTCCTGTTTGTCTCACATCATCTATCACCCTCCCCTGTCTCCTGTTTGTCTCACTCTATCACCCCTCCCTGTTCCTGTCTCACATCATCTATCCTACCCTCCCTGTCTCTGTTTGTCTCCCATCATCTATCACCTCACTGTCTCCTGTTTGTCTCCCATCATCTATCCTCCTCTCCTTGTCTCCTGTTTGTCTCACATCATCTATCACCCTGTCTCCTGTTTGTCTCACATCATCTATCACCCTCCTGTCTCCTGTTTGTCTCACATCATCTATCACCCTCCCTGTCTCCTGTTTGTCTCACATCATCTATCACCCTCCTGTCTCCTGTTTGTCACATCATCTATCACCCTCCCTGTCTCCTGTTTGTCTCACATCATCTATCACCCTCCCTGTCTCCTACTCATCATCTATCACCTCCCTGTCTCCTGTTTGTCTCACATCATCTATCACCCTCCCTGTCTCCTGTTTGTCTCACATCATCCTCACCTCCTGTCTCTGTTTGTCTCCACATCATCTATCACCCTCCCTGTCTCCTGTTTGTCTCACATCATCAACCTCCCTGTCTCACATCATCTATCCTCCCTGTCTCCTGTTTGTCTCATCATCTATCACCCTCCTGTCTCCTGTTTGTCTCACATCATCTATCACCCTCCTGTCTCCTGTTTGTCTCACATCATCTATCACCCTCCCTGTCTCCTCATCTATCACCCTCCCTGTCTCACATCATCTATCATGTCTCACATCATCTATCACCCTCCCTGTTTGTCTCACATCATCTATCTCCCCTCCCTGTCTCCTGTTTGTCTCATCATCTATCACCCCTCCCTGTCTCCTGTTTTATCCTCATCATCATCTATCACCCCTCCCCTGTCTCCTGTTTGTCTCACATCATCTATCACCCTCCCCTGTCTCCTGTCTCTCCTGTTTGTCTCATCATCTATCACCCCTCCCTGTCTCCTGTTTGTCTCACATCATCTATCACCCTCCCTGTCTCCTGTTTGTCTCACATCATCTATCTCCCTCCCTGTCTCCTGTTTGTCTCACATCATCTATCACCCCTCCCTGTCTCCTGTTTGTCTCAATCATCTATCACCCTCCCTGTCTCCTGTTTGTCTCACATCATCTATCACCTCCTGTCTCCTGTTTGTCTCACATCATCTATCACCCTCCCTGTCTCCTGTTTGTCTCACATCATCTATCACCCTCCTGTCTCCTGTTTGTCTCCAAATCATCTATCACCCCTCCCTGTCTCCTGTTTGTCTCACATCATCTATCACCCTCCCTGTCTCCTGTTTGTCTCAAATCATCTATCACCCTCCCTGTCTCTGTTTGTCTCACATCATCTATCACCCTCCCTGTCTCCTGTTTGTCTCACATCATCTATCACCCCTCCCTGTCTCCTGTTGTCTCACATCATCTATCACCCTCCCTGTCTCTGTTTGTCTCACATCATCTATCACCCTCCCTGTCTCCTGTTTGTCTCACATCATCTATCACCCCTCCCTGTCTCCTGTTTGTCTCAAATCATCTATCATCCCCTCCCTGTCTCCTGTTTGTCTCACATCATCTATCACCCTCCTGTCTCTCCTGTTTGTCTCCTGTTTGTCTCATCATCTATCACCTCTCCCCTGTCTCCTGTTTGTCTCACATCATCTATCACCTCCTGTCTCTGTTTGTTCCACATCATCTATCACCCTCCTGTCTCCTGTTTGTCTCACATCATCTATCACCCTCCTGTCTCCTGTTTGTCTCACATCATCTATCACCTCCTCCATCATCTTATCTCCTCCTTGTCTCCTGTTTGTCTCACATCATCTATCACCCTCCTGTCTATCACCCCTCCTGCTCACATCATCTATCACCCTCCCTGTCTCCTGTTTGTCTCACATCATCTATCACCTCTGTCTCCTGTTTGTCACATCATCTGTCCCCTCCTGTCTCTGTTTGTCTCACATCATCTATCACCCTCCCTGTCTCTGTTTGTCTCACATCATCTATCACCCTCCTGTCTCCTGTTTGTCTCACATCATCTATCACCCCTCCCTGTCTCCTGTTTGTCTCCACATCATCTATCATCCTCCCTTGTCTCCTGTTTGTCTCACATCATCTATCACCCCTGTCCCTGTTTGTCTCACATCATCTATCACCCTCCCTGTCTCCTGTTTGTCTCATCATCATCAATCACTCTCCTCCTATCACCCTCCTGTCTCCCTGTTTGTCTCACATCATCTATATCACCCTCCCTGTCTCCTGTTTGTCTCAAATCATCTATCACCCTCCTGTCTCCTGTTTGTCTCACATCATCTATCACCCCTCCCTGTCTCCTGTTTGTCTCATCATCTATCACCTCCCTGTCTCCTGTTTGTCTCAAATCATCTATCACCCTCCCTCATCTATCACCCCTCCTGTCTCTGTTTGTCTCACATCATCTATCACCCTCCTGTCTCCTGTTTGTCTCAAATCATCTATCACTATCACCTCCTGTCTCCTGTTTGTCTCATCATCTATCACCCTCCCTGTCTCTGTTTGTCTCACATCATCTATCACCCCTCCCTGTCTCCTGTTTGTCTCACATCATCTATCACCCTCCCTGTCTCCTGTTTGTCTCAAATCATCTATCACCCCTCCCTGTCTCCTGTTTGTCTCACATCATCTATCACCCTCCCCTGTCTCCTGTTTGTCTCAAATCATCTATCACCCCTCCTGTCTCCTGTTTGTCTCACATCATCTATCACCCCTCCCTGTCTCCTGTTTGTCTTCAAATCATCTATCACCCCTCCCACTGTCTCCTGTTTGTCTCACATCATCTATCACCTCCCTGTCTCCTGTTTGTCCTAACATATACCCCTCCCTGTCTCCTGATTGTCTCAAATCATCTATCACCCCCTCCCTGTCTCCTGTTTGTCTCACATCATCTATCACCCTCCCTGTCTCCTGTTTGTCTCACATCATCTATCACCCTCCCTGTCTCCTGTTTGTCTCACATCATCTATCAATTCCCTCCTGTCTCCTGTTTGTCTCACATCATCTATCACCCCCCTCCCTGTCTCCCTGTTTGTCTCACATCATCTATCCCCTCCCTGTCTCCTGATTTATCTCACATCATCTATCACCCCTCCCTGTCTCTGTCTCCTGTCTCCCATCATCTTTCACCCCTCCCTGTCTCCTGTTTGTCTCACATCATCTATCACCACTCTCCTGTCTCCTGTTTGTCTCCACATCATCTATCACCCCTCCCTGTCTCCTGTTTGTCTCCACATCATCTATCACCCTCTGTCTCCTGTTTGCTCCATCATCTATCACCCTCCTGTCTCTGTTTGTCTCACAACATCTATCACCCCTCCTGTCTCCTGTTTGTCTCACATCATCTATCACCCTCCCTGTCTCTATCTGTTTGTCTCACATCATCTATCATCCCTCCCTGTCTCCTGTTTGTCTCATATCACCTCATCTATCACCCTCCCTGTTTGTTCCTCATCTGTTTGTCTCACATCATCTATCACCTCCTGTCTCCTGTTTGTCTCCATCATCTCATCACCCCTCCCTGTCTCTGTTTGTCTCCATCAATCTATCACCCCTCTGTTCCCCCTGTTTGTCTCACATCATCTATCACCTCCCTGTCTCTGTTTGTCTCATCATCATCTATCACCACTCCCTTTGTCTCCTGTCATTGTCACCTCACCCCACATCATCTATCACCTCCTGTCTCATCATCTATCACCCTCCCTGTCTCTGTTTGTCTCCACATCCTCTATCACCCTCCTATCATCTATCACCTCCCTGTCTCCTGTTTGTCTCACATCATCTATCTCCCTCCCTACTCTCCTGTTTGTCTCCCATCATCTATCACCCCTCCTGTCTCCTGTTTGTCTCACATCATCTATCACCCTCCTGTCTCCTGTTTGTCTCACCATCATCTATCACTCCTGTCTCCCATCTCTCACCCCTCCATGTTTGTTTGTCTCACATCTCATCTATCACCCTCCCCCCCTTCTCCTGTTTGTCTCACATCATCTATCTCCCCTCCTGTCTCCTGTTTGTCTCACATCATCTATCACCCCTCCTGTCTCCCTGTTTGTCTCCAAATCATCTATCACCCTCCCTGTCTCCTGTTTGTCTCACATCATCTATCACCCCTCCCTGTCTCCTGTTTGTCTCACAATCATCTATCACCCTCCCTGTCTCCTGTTTGTCTCAAATCATCTATCACCCCTCCCTGTCTCTCTGTTTGTCTCACATCATCTATCACCCTCCCCTGTCTCCCTGTTTGTCTCCCTACATCATCCCTATCCCTCCCTGTCTCTCTGTTTGTCTCATCATCTATCACCCCTCCCTGTCCTGTTTGTCTCATCATCCACCCTCCTGTCTCCTGTTTGTCTCCTGTTTTGTCTCCACATCATCTATCACCCCTCCCTGTCTCCTGTTTGTCTCATCATCTATCACCCTCCCCTGTCACCCCTCTGTTTGTCTCACATCATCTATCACCCCTCTGTCTCTGTTTGTCTCACATCATCTATCACCCCTCCCCCCTGTCTCCTTGTTTGTCTCACATCATCTAATGCACCCTCCTTGCCTCTGTTTGTCTCATCATCTATCACCTCCTGTCTCCTGTTTGTCTCACATCATCTATCACCCTCCCTGTCTCCTGTTTGTCTCACATCATCTATCACCCTCCCTGTCTCCCTGTTTGTCTCATCATCTATCACCCTCCCTGTCTCTTTGTCTCTACACATCATCTATCACCTCTGTCTTCCTGTTTGTCTCGCATCATCTAATCACCCCTCCCTGTCTCCTGTTTGTCTCACATCATCTATCACCCTCCCTGTCTGTTCACATCATCTATCACCCTCCCTGTCTCCTGTTTGTCTCATCATCATCTATCTCCCCTCCTTGTCTCCTGTTTGTCTCACATCATCTCCCCTCCCTGTCTCACATCATCTATCACCCCTCCTGTCTCCTGTTTGTCTCACATCATCTATCACCTCCCTGTCTCCTGTTTGTCTCACATC
>NW_027034716.1:0-8658 GCF_034236695.1 Oncorhynchus nerka | reverse complement strand
CTTGACTTGAGAGACCCTCTGGTGTAGAACAGAGACACACCACCCCTAATATCACAGACACACCAACCAATACTAACATCACAGACACACCAACCAATGCTAACATCACAGACACATCATACATCGACACACCAACCCTAACATCACGACACCAACCAATACTAACATCACACACACCAACCAATACTAACATCAGACACAACCAATACTAACATCACAGACACCCAACCAATACTAACATCACGACACACCAACCAATACTAACATCACAGACACACCAACCAATGCTAACATCACAGACACACCAAAATACCAACACCACAGACACACCAACCAATACCAACATCACAGACACACCAACCAATGCTAACATCACGAGACACACCAACCAATGCCAGCACCACAGACACACCAGTAATACCAACTACCACACACACCAACCAATACTAACACCGCAGACACACCAACCAATGCTAACATCACAGACACACCAACCAATGCCAACATCACAGACACACTCAATAATACAAGCATCCTGGACCTTTTAAACTAGTGCTAACATCACGGACACACACCACCCCTAGGATCCACAGACACACCAATGCTAACTACCACGGACCACACCACCCCTAAGATCACGGACACATCAATAACATCTTCACAGACCACACCAGCCAATGCTAGGATCGCAGACACACCACCCCCTAAGGATCCACCAGACACCAGTGCTAACATCACTGGACACGCAGCCAGTAATGGCATCACGGACACGCCTTAGCCAATGCCTAACGCGGCAGACACATCCAGTGCCTAAGCATCACGGACGCATCCAATGCCTAAGCATCACCGGACACATCAGTTCAACGCCACGGACACACCAACCAATGCTAACATCACGGACACATCCAATTCGCACCACGGACCACACCAACCAATGCTAGCATCACGGACACGCCCAGCCAATGCCTAGCATCACGGACACACCAGCCAATGCTAACACCGCAGACGGACCAGCCAATGCCAATATCACGGACACGCAGCCAATTAACATCACGGACTTTTCTCCTGGACACACCAACCAATAACATCACTAACACCACGGACACACCAACCAATCCATCACAGACACATCAATTCTAACACCACAGACACACCAACCAATAACATCACAGACACACCAGCCAATACTAACATCACAGACACACCAACCAATACTAACACCACAGACAGACCAACGAATACTAACATCACAGACACACCAACCAATACCAACATCACAGACACACCAATACAACATCACATACACACCAACCAATACTAACACCACAGACACACCAACCAATACTAACATCACAGACACACCAACCAATACCAACATCACAGACACACCAACCAATACTAACACCACAGACACACCAACCAATACTAACATCACAGACACACCAACCAATACTAACATCACAGACACACACCAATGCTAACATCACAGACACACCAACCAATACCAACATCACAGACACACCAACCAATGCTAACATCACAGACACACCAACCAATACTAACATCACAGACACACACCAATGCTAACATCACAGACACACCAACCAATACCAACATCACAGACACACCAACCAATAAGCATCACAGGACACCAATACTAACATCACAGACACATCAGTTCTAACACCACAGACACACAATACTAACATCACAGACACACCAACCAATACTAACATCACAGACACACCAGCCAATGCTAACATCACAGACACACCAATGCTAACATCACAGACACACCAACCAATGCTAACATCACAGACACACCAACCAATACTAACATCACAGACACACCAACCAATACCAACATCACAGACACACCAACCAATACTAACATCACAGACACACCAACCAATACCAACATCACAGACACACACAAACAATACTAACTACAGACACCAACCAATACCACACACAGACACACCAAACAATACTAACATCACAGACACAAACCAATGCTAACACCACAGACACACCAACCAATACCAACATCACAGACACACAAACAATACTAACATCACAGACACACCAATAATACTAACACCACAGACACACCAACCAATACCAGCATCACAGACACACCAACCAATACTAACATCACAGACACCAACCAATACCAACATCACAGACACACCAACCAATACCAACATCACAGACACACCAACCAATTCTAACACCACAGACAGACCAACCAATACTAACATCACAGACACACCAACCAATATTAACATCACAGACACACCAATTCTAACACCACAGACACACCAATACTAACATCACAGACACACCAACCAATACTAACATCACAGACACACCAACCAATACTAACATCACAGACACACCAACCAATACTAACATCACAGACACACCAACCAATACCAACATCACAGACACACCAATACTAACATCACAGACACACCAACCAATACTAACATCACAGACACACCAACCAATACTAACATCACAGACACACCAACCAATACTAACATCACAGACACACCAACCAATACCAACATCACAGACACACCAACCAATACCAACATGACAGACACATCAATACTAACACCACAGACACACCAACCAATACTAACATCACAGACACACCAACCAATACTAACATGACAGACACATCAATACTAACACCACAGACACACCAACCAATACTAACATCACAGACACACCAACCAATACTAACATCACAGACACACCAACCAATACTAACATCACAGCCACACCAACCAATAATAACATCACAGACACACCAACCAATACCAACATCACAGACACATCAATACTAACATCACAGACACACCAACCAATACTAACATCACAGACACACCAACCAATACTAACATCACAGACACACCAACCAATACTAACATCACAGACACATCAATACTAACATCACAGACACACCAACCAATACTAACATCACAGACACATCAATACTAACATCACAGACACACCAACCAATACCAACATCACAGACACACCAACCAATACTATCATCACAGACACATCAATACTAACATCACAGACACACCAACCAATACCAACATCACAGACACACCAACCAATACTAACACCACAGACACACCAACCAATACTAACATCACAGACACACCAATACTAACACCACAGACACACCAATACTAACACCACAGACACACCAGCCAATACTAACATCACAGACACACCAACCAATACTAACATCACAGACACACCAAACAATACTAACATCACAGACACATCAATACTAACACCACAGACACACCAACCAATACTAACATCACAGACACACCAAACAATACTAACATCACAGACACACCAATACAAACATCACAGACACACCAATACTAACACCACAGACACACCAATACTAACACCACAGACACACCAGCCAATACTAAGATCACAGACACACCACCCCTAAGATCACAGACACACCAATACTAACATCACAGACACACCAACCAATTCTAACACCACAGACAGACCAACCAATACTAACATCACAGACACACCAACCAATACCAACATCACAGACACACCAATACAACATCACATACACACCAACCAATACTAACATCACAGACACACCAAAATACTAACATCACAGACACACCAACAATAGCACAGACACACCAACCAATACTATCATCACAGACACACCAACCAATACTAACATCACAGACACACACCAATACTAACATCATGACACACCAACCAATGCTAACGCCACGGACACACCAACCAATACTAACATCACAGACACACCAACCAATACTAACATCACAGACACACCAACCAATACTAACATCACAGACACAACCAATACCAACATCACAGACACATCAATACAACATCACAGACACACCAACCAATACTAACATCACAGACACACCAACCAATACTAACATCACAGACACACCAACCAATACCAACATCACAGACACACCAACCAATGCTAACATCACAGACACACCAACCAATACTAACATCACAGACACACCAACCAATACTAACATCACAGACACACCAATACTAACATCACAGACACATCAATTCTAACACCACAGACACACCAATACTAACATCACAGACACACCAACCAATACTAACATCACAGACACACCAACCAATACTAACATCACAGACACACCAATACTAACATCACAGACACACCAACCAATACTAACATCACAGACACACCAACCAATACTAACATCACAGACACACCAATCCTAACATCTTTGGAACACACCAATACAAACATCTGGACACATCAATACAAACATCTGGACACACCAATATTACTAGCATCACTGGACACACCAACCAAATGCTAACATGCAGACACACCAGCCAATGCCCCAACATCACAGACACACCAGCCGTACCAGCATCACCCCAGACACACTGACCAATACTAACATCACAGACACACCAACTTCAATACTAACATCACAGACACACCAACCAATGCTAACATCACAGACACACCAACCAATACCAGCATCCACAGACACCAGCCTGAAACATCACAGACACACCCAGCCAATACTAGCATCACAGACACACCAACCAATGCCTAACATCACAGACACACCAACCAATACTAACATCACAGACACACAATACTAACATCACAGACACATCAGTTCACCAGACACCACAGATAACATCACAGACACCAATACTAACATCACAGACACACCAGACCAATCAATACAAACATCACAGACACACCAACCAATACTAACATCACGGACACACCAATGCTAACATCACAGACACACCAGCCAATGCTAACATCACCAGACACACCAACCAATGCAACATCACAGACACACCAGCCAATGCTAACATCACAGACACACCAACCAATACTAACATCACAGACACACCAACCAAGTGCCAACATCACAGACACCAACAATACCAATATCACAGACACACCAACAATGCTAACATCACAGACACACCAGCCAATGCCAACATCACGAGACACATAAACAATGCTAACATCACAGACACACCAATACAAACATCACAGACACAAATACTAACACCATCAGACACACCAGCCAATGCCAACATCACAGACACACCAGACAATGCTAACATCACAGACACACCAGCCAATATAACATCACAGACACACCAGCCAATGCCAACATCACAGGACACACTTGACAATACCAACACCAGCCAATGCCAACATGACCAACATCACACCACAGACACACCAGCCAATACTAACATCACAGACACACCAGCCAATGCCAGCATCACAGACACACCAATGCAACATCTAACACATCAATACTAACACCACAGACAACCAGCCAATACTAACATCACAGACACACCAACCAATATTAACATCTGGACACCAGTTCTAACACCACGGACACACCAGTAGCATCACGGACACATCCCAAATGCCCCAACACCACAGACACCAGCCAATGACACCAACATGCTAACATCACGGACACACCAGCCAATCTAACATCACAGACACACCAGCCAATGCCCAACATCACAGACACACCAGCCAACATCGCAGACCATCATCTACGGGACACACCAGCCAATGCCAACATGACACACCAGCAGTAACACCACAGACACCAGCCAATGCCAATAGACACACCAATAGAAACATCACAGACACACCAGCCAATACTAACATCACAGACACATCAAATGCTAGCACCACAGACACACCAGCCAATGCCAACATCCACGGACACACCAGCCAATGCTAGCATCACGGACACACCAGCCAATGCTAACATCACAGACACATCAATGCACATACAGACACATAATAAACATCACAGACACATCAATACTAACATGCAGACACACCATACTAACATCTGCACACCAGCATACTAACAGACACATCAACCAATGCCAACATCACAGACGCAATGCAAACATCACAGACACACCAACCAATACTAACATCACAGACACCAGCCAATGCTAACATCTGGACACCAACCAATGCCAACATCACGGACACGCATCAATGCTAACATCACAGACACCAGCCAATGCTAACATCACGGACACACCAGCCAGTACTAACATCCTGGACACACCAACCAATGCTAACATCACAGACACATCAATACTAACATCACAGACACACCAATACAAACATCACAGACACATCAATACTAACATCACAGACACACCAACCAATACTAACATCACAGACACACCAACCAATACTAACATCACAGACACACCAACCAATACTAACATCACAGACACACCAACCAATACCAACATCACAGACACACCAACCAATACTAACATCACAGACACACCAACCAATACTAACATCACAGACACACCAACCAATGCTAACATCACAGACACCAACCAATACCAACATCACAGACACACCAACCAATACCAACATCACAGACACACCAACCAATACCAACATCACAGACACACCAATACAAACATCACAGACACATCAATACTAACATCAGACACACCAACCAATACTAACATCACAGACACACCAACCAATACTAACATCACAGACACACCAACCAATACTAACATCACAGACACACCAACCAATACTAACATCACAGACACACCAATACTAACATCACAGACACACCAATACAAACATCACAGACACATCAATACTAACATCACAGACACACCAACCAATACTAACATCACAGACACACCAACCAATACTAACATCACAGACACACCAACCTAACATAGACATCAATACTAACACCACAGACACACCAACCAATACTAACATCACAGACACACCAACCAATACTAACATCACAGACACACCAACCAATACTAACATCACAGACACACCAATACTAACACCACAGACACACCAACCAATACTAACACCACAGACACACCAACCAATACTAACATCACAGACACACCAATTCTAACACCACAGACACACCAACCAATACTAACATCACAGACACACCAATACTAACATCACAGACACACCAACCAATACTAACATCACAGACACACCAACCAATAACACAGACACACCAACCAATACTAACATCACAGACACACCAACCAATACTAACATCACAGACACACACCAATACTAACATCACAGACACACCAACCAATACTAACATCACAGACACACCAACCAATACTAACATCACAGACACACCAACCAATACTAACATCACAGACACACCAATGCTAACATCACAGACACACCAACCAATACTAACATCACAGACACACCAACCAATACCATCACGCACCACCAATACTAACATCACAGACACATCAATACTAACACCACAGACACACCAACCAATACTAACATCACAGACACACCAACCAATACTAACATCACAGACACACCAACCAATACTAACATCACAGACACACACCAATACTAACATCACAGACACACCAACCAATACTAACATCACAGACACACCAGCCAATACTAACATCACAGACACCAACCAATACTAACATCACAGACACACCAACCAATGCTAACATCACAGACACACCAACCAATACTAACATCACAGACACATCAATACTAACATCACAGACACACCAACCAATACTAACATCACAGACACACCAACCAATACTAACATCACAGACACACCAACCAATACTAACATCACAGACACACCAACCAATACTAACATCACAGACACACCAACCAATACTAACATCACAGACACACCAACCAATACTAACATCACAGACACACCAACCAATGCTAACATCACAGACACCAACCAATACCAACATCACAGACACACCAACCAATACCAACATCACAGACACACCAACCAATACTAACATCACAGACACACCAACCAATACTAACATCACAGACACACCAATACTAACATCACAGACACACCAACCAATACTAACATCACAGACACACCAACCAATACTAACATCACAGACACACCAACCAATACTAACATCACAGACACACCAACCAATACTAACATCACAGACACACCAATACTAACATCACAGACACATCAATACTAACACCACAGACACACCAACCAATACTAACATCACAGACACACCAACCAATACTAACATCACAGACACGACCAATACTAACATCACAGACACACCAATACTAACATCACAGACACACCAACCAATACTAACATCACAGACACCAACCAATACTATCACAGACACACCAGTCACTAAGATCACCACAGACACAACCAATGCTAACATCACAGACACACCAACCAATACTAACATCACAGACACACCAACCAATACTAACACCACTAACATCACAGACACACCAATACTAACATCACTGACACACCAACCAGCATCACGGACACAACCAATACTAACATCACAGACACACCCAACCAATACCTAACATCACAGACACACCAACCAATACTAACACCACTAACATCACAGACACACCAATACCAACATCACTAACACCACAGACAGACCAACCAATACTAACATCACAGACACACCAACCAATACCAACATCACAGACACACCAACCAATACTAACATCACAGACACACCAAC
>NW_027034715.1:0-8658 GCF_034236695.1 Oncorhynchus nerka | reverse complement strand
CAATATTGTTGGTACGGTGTCGTCTTAAAACTGCATCGCATACAATTGCCTGTAAATGAAAAATATCAATACTTTCTCAACGACATGACATAGAGATCTCAAACAAATTTGACACTGATAAGAAACCTCTTTTCTGGAATGCAATTAGTTACATTATTTTAAAGTTCTATAAAATCTACTAAAAGTAAAACAAGTTACTTTACATAAAAATACTTAAAAAAATCAATATCTTCTATATTAGACTTTCATGAAAACAACCAACCAAACTTACCTACCACATTGGTTCAGGGACGTCATGCCTCCAATCAACAGTAATTTGTGTTGTATTTGTTGACTTTGGATACTTTTTTACAAACGTTAATTAAATTTGCATGAATACTACTTTAAAATGTCAATAGATTCCACCCATTTGACATTGATGAGTTAAACTAACTGTGATTGGTTCAGGGACCCTGTAACCAAATCAAATCAAATCAAATTTGTCACATACACATGGTTAGCAGATGTTAGTGCGAGTGTAGCGAAATGCTTGTGCTTCTAGTTCCGACAATGCAGTAATAACCAACAAGTAATCTAGCTAACAATTCCAAAACTACTACCTTATAGACACAAGTGTAAGGGGATAAAGAATATGTACATAAAGATATATGAATGAGTGATGGTACAGAGCGGCATAGGCAAGATACAGTAGATGGTATCGAGTACAGTATATACATATGAGATGAGTATGTAAACAAAGTGGCATAGTTAAAGTGGCTAGTGATACATGTATTACATAAGGATGCAGTAGATTATATAGAGTACAGTATATACGTATACATATGAGATGAATAATGTAGGGTATGTAAACATTATATTAGGTAGCATTGTTTAAAGTGGCTAGTGATATATTTTACATCATTTCCCATCAATTCCCATTATTAATGTGGCTGGAGTTGAGTCAGTGTGTTGGCAGCAGCCACTCAATGTTAGTGGTGGCTGTTTAACAGTCTGATGGCCTTGAGATAGAAGCTGTTTTTCAGTCTCTCGGTCCCAGCTTTGATGCACCTGTACTGACCTCACCTTCTGGATGATAGGCAGTGAACAGGCAGTGGCTCGAGTGGTTGTTGTCCTTGATGATCTTTATGGCCTTCCTGTAACATCGGGTGGTGTAGGTGTCCTGGAGGGCAGGTAGTTTGCCCCCGGTGATGCGTTGTGCAGACCTCACTACCCCCTGGAGAGCCTTACGGTTGTGGGCGGAGCAGTTGCCGTACCAGGCGGTGATACAGCCCGCCAGGATGCTCTCGATTGTGCATCTGTAGAAGTTTGTGAGTGCTTTTGGTGACAAGCCAAATTTCTTCAGCCTCCTGAGGTTGAAGAGGCGCTGCTGCGCCTTCTTCACGATGCTGTCTGTGTGAGTGGACCCAGGGTCTCGAGCTTGATGACGAGCTTGGAGGGTACTATGGTGTTGAATGCCGAGCTGTAGTCGATGAACAGCATTCTCACATAGGTATTCCTCTTGTCCAGATGGGTTAGGGCAGTGTGCAGTGTGGTTGAGATTGCATCGTCTGTGGACTTATTTGGGCGGTAAGCAAATTGGAGTGGGTCTAGGGTGTCAGGTAGGGTGGAGGTGATATGGTCCTTGACTAGTCTCTCAAAGCACTTCATGATGACGGAAGTGAGTGCTACGGGGCGGTAGTCGTTTAGCTCAGTTACCTTAGCTTTCTTGGGAACAGGAACAATGGTGGCCCTCTTGAAGCATGTGGGAACAGCAGACTGGTATAGGGATTGATTGAATATGTCCGTAAACACACCGGCCAGCTGGTCTGTGCATGCTCTGAGGGCGCGGCTGGGGATGCCGTCTGGGCCTGCAGCCTTGCGAGGGTTAACACGTTTAAATGTCTTACTCACCTCGGCTGCAGTGAAGGAGAGTCCGCATGTTTTCGTTGCAGGCCGTGTCAGTGGCACTGTATTGTCCTCAAAGCGGGCAAAAAAGTTATTTAGTCTGCCTGGGAGCAAGACATCCTGGTCCGTGACTGGGCTGGTTTTCTTCTTGTAGTCCGTGATTGACTGTAGACCCTGCCACATACCTCTTGTGTCTGAGCCGTTGAATTGAGATTCTACTTTTCTCTATACTGACGCTTAGCTTGTTTGATAGCCTTGCGGAGGGAATAGTTACACTGTTTGTATTCGGTCATGTTTCCAGTCACCTTGCCCTGATTAAAAGCAGTGGTTCGCGCTTTCAGTTTCACGCGAATGCTGCCATCAATCCACGGTTTCTGGTTTGGGAATGTTTTAATCGTTGCTATGGGAACGACATCTTCAACGCACGTTCTAATGAACTCGCACACCGAATCAGCGTATTCGTCAATGTTGTCGTCTGACGCAATACGGAACATATCCCAGTCCACGTGATGGAAGCAGTCTTGGAGTGTGGAATCAGATTGGTCGGACCAGCGTTGAACAGACCTCAACGCGGGAGCTTCTTGTTTTAGTTTCTGTCTGTAGGCAGGGATCAGCAAAATGGAGTCGTGGTCAGCTTTTCCGAAAGGAGGGCGGGGCAGGGCCTTATATGCGTCGCGGAAGTTGGAATAGCAATGATCCAAGGTTTTTCCAGCGCTGGTTGCGCAATCGATATGCTGATAAAATTTAGGGAGTCTTGTTGTCAGATTAGCCTTGTTAAAATCCCCAGCTACAATGAATGCAGCCTCCGGATATATGGATTCCAGTTTGCAAAGAGTCAAATAAAGTTCGTTCAGAGCCATCGATGTGTCTGCTTGGGGGGGAATATATACGGCTGTGATTATAATCGAAGAGAATTCCCTTGGTAGATAATGCGGTCTACATTTGATTGTGAGGAATTCTAAATCAGGTGTACAGAAGGACTTGAGTTCCTGTATGTTGTTTTGGCCACACCACGTAACGTTAACCATAAAGCATACGCCCCCGCCCCTCTTCTTACCAGAAAGATGTTTGTTTCTGTCGGCGAGATGCGTGGAGAAACCAGCTGGCTGCACCGTCTCCGATAGCGTCTCTCCAGTGAGCCATTTTTCCGTGAAGCAAAGAACGTTACAGTCTCTGATGTCCCTCTGGAATGCTACCCTTGCTCGGATTTCATCAACCTTGTTGTCAAGAGACTGGACATTGGCGAGGAGAATGCTAGGGAGTGGTGCACGATGTGCCTGTCTCCGGAGTCTGACCAGAAGACCGCTTCGTTTTCCCCTTTTTCGAAGTCGTTTTTTGGGGTCGCCGGCTGGGATCCATTCCGTTGTCCTGGGTGAAAGGCAGAACAAAGGGTCCGCTTCGCGAAAGTCATATTTTTGGTCGTACTGATGGTGAGTTGACGCTGCTCTTATGTTCAGTAGTTCTTCTCGACTGTATGTAATGAAACCTAAGATGACCTGGGGTACCAATGTAAGAAATAACACGTAAAAAAACAAAAAACTGCATAGTTTCCTAGGAACGCGAAGCGAGGCGGCCATCTCTGTCGGCGCCGGAAGTAGAATGGTAGAATAGCAATTACTTTTGTATTTCTTGACTTTGGTGATATTCTATCAACTTAAATTGACTTTACAGTAAAGATACTTTCTTAAAACGTCAATAGCTTCCACCCCATATTACTTTACATAATTATGAGTTGTCTTCCCCTCAGCAGCCTCCACTGCTTTGCAATTAGTTTGTTTGTTTTCAGTTGTTAGCATGTAGCTAACAGCGTCTATGTGAATTTGCTATCAGTTTGTGCTAACTTGTTAGCATTCTGGAAATAGAGGGCAATAGGTTTTTCTGGTGTTTTTAGCACCCCCTCATGTGCTATGCCGGTAATACTGTTAATCCCGGTATGAGAGAAGGATGGTATGACAATATGAAAATCTGGATACCGCCCAACCCTAATCACCACACCTACCTACCAAAACTGCCACACCTACCAAACCTACCTACCACAACTACCACATCGACCTACCACAACTATCCCATCTACTATCATCAAACCTACCACTCCTACCATCACAACACCTACCACACCTACCACAACTACCTACCCAAACTACCACACCTATAATCACCATACCTACCATATCTATTATCACCAAACCTACCAAACTAACCTACCATCACCACACCTATCATCACCACACCTACCATAACCACAGCTACCTCACGTACCATCACCACACCACCAAACCTACCTACCTACCTACCTACCTACCTACCTACCTATCTACCACAACTACCACACCTACCTACCACAACTATCACACCTAACATAAACACACCTACCATCACCATACCTACCATTATACATACCATCACCACACCCACCATACATACCATCCATACACCTTCCATCACCACACCTATCACACCTACAATCACTATACCTACCATCCATACACCTACCATCACCACACCTATCACACCTACCATCACCACAAAACCATACCATAATTACTTCACCACACCTACAATCACCATCCCTACCATCACCACACCTACCATGTCTTTCTATCTCTGGGAGTATGTTAATGAAGGCTTTTCAGCTGTTGAACTATGGCAATGTCCAACAAATGTCTAAATCTTTCTTTCTTTTAGTCAACAAGTGATGAGCCAGATCAACCAATCAACGTCACTGCAGCTGTTCTACCCACCACCCCCACTGCTCTTCCTCCACCACCAACCTCATCCTCTTCTCCTGTTCAACTCATTTGCCGCCACACTAGAAAGGACTGTACATACAGTTGATGTCAGAAGTTTACATACACTTAGGTTGAGTCATTAAAACTCATTTTTCAACCACTCCACAACTTTCTTGTTAACAAACTATAGTTTTGGCAAGTCGTTTAGGAAATCTACTTTGTGAATGAAACAAGTAATTTTTCCCAAGAAAATGTACTGACAGATAATTTCACTTATGATTCACTGTATCACAATTCCAGTGGGTCAGAAGTTCACATAAACTAAGTTGAATGTGAATTTAAACAGATTGGAAAATTCCAGAAGATGATGTCATGGCTTTAGAAGCTTCTGATAGGCTAATTGACATCATTTGAGGCAATTGGATGTGTACTGTGAGGTTCTGTGTTACCCACTATAGCCCTTATCATATCATATGTGATGGAATACTATTTGCTGTTGGCTTGTGTGTGTTATGTGTTATGCAACATAGCTGACTTGAGACATTGTTAAGGCCTTTCTCGTGATGGAAAAATACAGAATAACATGAAGACAGGTACTGTGCAATGAGTTGTTGGGGCATATTTTTCATTTTTATTTAACTAGGCAAGTCAGTTAAGAACAAATTCTTATTTTCAATGACAGCCTAGGAGAAGTGGGTTAACTGCCTGTTCAGGAGCAGAATGACAGATTTGTACCTTGTCAGCTCAGGGGTTTGAACTTGCAACCTTCCGGTTACTAGTCCAATGCTCTAACCACTAGGCTACCCTGCCGCCCCAGAACGTAGTGTTGGGAGAATAAAACAGTCTTTTGTTAGATAACAGGAGCCAGGTGTGAGATAACTGTATTGAGTGTGTGAGCGCATAGATATTCTACACAACTACAACGACTGACCGCTGAAGCGCCAAGGAGGCTGGGACCAGCTCGTGCGCCAACAATCAACGATAGGCTGGGTGAGTTTAAACCACGCCCAGTCTCTACTCTGACAGGCCGGCTCGGAAGCAGGAACTACTTCTGTCAAGAGTATATTATAATATCTTTGTCAGGAACAAGTCAGTTCTCTGTTTGCCCTGCGAGGTGGGACAGAGAGCCCGTATATACGAAAATTGCATTTACCACTTATTGCTTAGCTAATAAAAAATACATAGTATACAATCGGTGACTCAATGTCATATTTATCCTGATACCAGATTCGAATTGACGCAACCCTAACAGTACCTGTGGATGTATTTCAAGGCCTACCTAAAAACTCAGTGCCTCTTTGCTTGACGTCATGGGAAAATCAAATGAAATCAGCCAAGCCTCAGAAAAAAAATTGTAGACCCCCATAAGTCTGGTTCATCCTTGGGAGCAAGTTCCAAATGCCTGAAGGTACCACATTCATCTGTACAAACAATAGTACGCAAGTATAAACACCATGGGACCATGCAGCTGTCATACTGCTCAGGAAGGAGACTGTTCTGTCTCCTAGAGATTAACATACTTTGGTGCAAAAAGTGCAAATCAATCCCAGAACAACAGCAAAGGACCTTGTGAAGTAGCTGGAGGAAACAGGTACAAAAATATCTCTATCCACAGTAAAACGAGTCCTATATCAACATAACCTGAAAGGCCCTCAGCAAGGAAGAAGCCACTGCTCCAAAACCACCATAGAAAAACCAGACAATGGTTTGCAACTGCACATGTAGACAAAGATCGTACTTTTTGGAGAAATGTCCTCTGGTCTGATGAAACAAAAATTGTTCTAAAATTCACCAAATTTATTGTGGGAAGCTTGTGGAAGGCTATTCGAAACGTTTGACCCAAGTTAAACAATTTAAAGGGAATGCTACCAAATACTAATTGAGTGTATGTAAACTTATGACCCACTAGGAATGTGATGAAAGAAATAAAAGCTGAAATAAATCATTCTCTGTCCTATTATTCTGACAATTCACATTCCTAAAAGAAAGTGGTGATCTTAACTGACCTAAGACAGGGAATCTTTACTTGGATTAAATGTCAGGAATTGTGAAAAACTATGTTTAAATGGAGTTGGCTAAGGTGTATGTAAACTCCTGACATCAACTGTACATACCCCTGTGCCCATCTCATTGCAAGATGGTCCATCCAGGGCCTCAGCTGGACGCCTACAATGTGAGAAATGTAAACAAGATGCTATAATTGTGTGTGTGTGTGTGTGTGTGTGTGTGTGTGTGTGTGGTTTGAGTTCCGAGAAAAGACATGAGTGTGATGTGCCCCTCTGTTTTAATGTTGAAATGCCATGAATGGAAGACGACAAAGGAGATAGTGATGAGGGTGAGAGCATCCAGTATGAAAATAAAGACCCCTTGGGATCTAAAATGAGTGTGTCTCCTTTCTGTCCGTTTGAGGATACTACAGTCACCCCTGGTGGAGGATCTTGGAACACTGCTATTTAAGAGGTTGATGAAAACCTTCAACGGTGGTGGTGCTATGTTGCATGTTATCTTGAATACCAATCAGCAGTTTGAGGACAGAATGAATAATCCTTTTAGGTTGTAGAAAGCACCTTGTTCTTAGTGTAGGTCTATGGGGGTGCCACAGGGTTCAATTCTCGGGCCGACTCTTTTCTCTGTATATATCAATGATGTTGCTCTTGCTGCGGGTGATTCCCTGATCCACCTCTACGCAGACGACACCATTCTATATACTTTCGGCCCGTCATTGGACACTGTGCTATCTAACCTCCAAACGAGCTTCAATGCCATACAGCACTCCTTCCGTGGCCTCCAACTGCTCTTAAACGCTAGTAAAACCAAATGCATGCTTTTCAACCGATCGCTGCCTGCACCCGCATGCCCGACTAGCATCACCACCCTGGATGGTTCCGACCTTGAATATGTGGACATCTATAAGTACCTAGGTGTCTGGCTAGACTGCAAACTCTCCTTCCAGACTCATATCAAACATCTCCAATCGAAAATCAAATCAAGAGTCGGCTTTCTATTCCGCAACAAAGCCTCCTTCACTCACGCCGCCAAGCTTACCCTAGTAAAACTGACTATCCTACCGATCCTCGACTTCGGCGATGTCATCTACAAAATGGCTTCCAACACTCTACTCAGCAAACTGGATCTAGTCTATCACAGTGCCATCCGTTTTGTCACTAAAGCACCTTATACCACCCACCACTGCGACTTGTATGCTCTAGTCGGCTGGCCCTCGCTACATATTCGTCGCCAGACCCACTGGCTCCAGGTCATCTACAAGTCCATGCTAGGTAAAGCTCCGCCTTATCTCAGTTCACTGGTCACGATGGCAACACCCATCCGTAGCACGCGCTCCAGCAGGTGTATCTCACTGATCATCCCTAAAGCCAACACCTCATTTGGCCGCCTTTCGTTCCAGTACTCTGCTGCCTGTGACTGGAACGAACTGCAAAAATCGCTGAAGTTGGAGACTTTTATCTCCCTCACCAACTTCAAACATCAGCTATCTGAGCAGCTAACCGATCGCTGCAGCTGTACATAGTCTATTGGTAAATAGCCCACCCATTTTCACCTACCTCATTCCCATACTGTTTTTATACTGTTTTTATTTATTTACTTTTCTGCTCTTTTGCACACCAATATCTCTACCTGTACATGACCATCTGATCATTTATCACTCCAGTGTTAATCTGCAAAATTGTAATTATTCGCCTACCTCCTCATGCCTTTTGCACACATTGTATATAGACTGCCCCTTTTTTCTACTGTGTTATTGACTTGTTAATTGTTTCCTCCATGTGTAACTCTGTGTTGTCTGTTCACACTGCTATGCTTTATCTTGGCCAGTCACAGTTGCAAATGAGAACTTGTTCTCAACTAGCCTACCTGGTTAAATAAAGGTGAAATAAAATAAATAAAAAATATATTGTAGTGGTGGTTCAGTGGGTTTCTGTAATAAATAAATGGTTCATTGGTGGAGGGGAGTTAAGATGATCTGAAATCATATGAAACACTTTTAGCATTGCCTCTGATCTCACTAAACACAAATGCTTCGTTC
>NW_027034714.1:0-8652 GCF_034236695.1 Oncorhynchus nerka | reverse complement strand
GAGAGAGAGAGAGAGAGAGAGAGAGAGAGAGAGAGAGAGAGAGAGAGAGAGAGAGAGAGAGAGAGAGAGAGAGAGAGAGAGAGAGAGAGAGAGAGAGAGAGAGAGAGAGAGGAGAGGGAGAGAGAGAGAGAGAGAGAGAGAGAGAGAGAACTCATTCTGTGTAAAACATTTGTTAATATCCTATTCCAACCGTGAGAGGGTGAGTAAGTGTACAGCCGGTTGATCATTTAATGTTGCCACAGTGTTTAGCAACCCAAGCTATTTCTTCACACGCAATCAATTCACAACGACACCTCCGCGGCTGGGTAACACTCATTTACACTGCCTAGACCCCGTCAACATTAATACGGGGGAATCGCAAATAGCACCCTATTCCTGGTCAAAAGTAGTGCACTATGTAGGGAATAGGGTGCCATTTGGGACAACCCCCCCCCAAAAAAAGTGTTTACAATATGGCGATAAGAGTGAGATAAATGAACAGCATGGCTGATGTCCTTGTAGATTAGAAACCTGCCTGCCTCTCTGGTGAGGTGAATAATGCAGGAATGTTGATGGGATTGCTATAAATACTCAGTCAAGCGCTTGGAGGTCGGGGTGGAGTAGCGATAGGGTTGCGCCCTAAACTGTACCCTATTCCCTATGTAGTGCACTACTTTTGACTAGAGCCGTCATAACCCTCTGACAAAAGTAGTGCACTAAATAGGAATAGGTTGCCATTTTGGGATACCATCTAGGTAGTACCAGCTCCTGAACAGGAAGCTCTTCCTCCCTCTGGAACTGATACTGCAACCTAATACGCTTAGTTTCTACAGCTGTGAATCAGAGCTTCCCCTGGACACTTGATCAAGACCCACCAACCACCTACAGCTAATCATTTCCTGACACTTAATCAAGGGGCATTGGTTAGGTGTTCATTGACGAGGGGCTGAATTTATCACAATCAAAGTATCAACATTGGTCCGGGGAAACTTAATTTAACTCACCTCCAAGAGCGTATTTTATTGATCACCAATGTGGAGAACAATTACAGTCAACAAATGCTTTTTTACAAATTTGAAACAGAAAACTGTCTGTCTCTTTAACCTTCGAGAATAAGTGTTGTTACAAAGAGGAAAATAGAGGATGTCTGTCTGTCTGTCTGTCTGTCTGTCTGTCTGTCTGTCTGGTAGGTCTGTCTGTCTGATGTCTGTCTGTCGTTCGTCTGTCTGTCTGTCTGTCTGTCTGTCTGGTAGGAGAGGATCTGATGTCTGTCTTCGTCTGTCTGTCTGTCTAGTAGGAGAGGATCTGATGTCTGTCTGTCTCTGTCTGTCTGTCTGTCTGTCTGTCTGGTAGAGAGATCTGATGTCTGTCTGTCTGTCCTTGTCTGTGTAGGTCTGGATCTGTCTGTCTGTCTGTCTGTCTGTCTGTCTGTCTGTCTGTCTGTCTGTCTGTGTCTGTCTGTCTGTCTGTCTGTCTGTCTGTCTGTCTGTCTGTCTGTCTCTGTCTGTCTGTCTGTCTGTCTGTCTGTCTGTCTGTCTGTCTGTCTGTCTGTCTGTATTAGTCTAAATGCTTCTCCTTCCTTTCCCCTGTCTGTTCCCAGCGTGTCCGTCTAGAATCACTACCCTCAGTGACATCTTAATATCTACCTGTCAATGTAAAGACCAACCTGCCTGTCTGTCTGTCTAGTTGAGAGTCTGTCTGTCTGTCTGTACCTGTCTGTCTGTCTGTCTGTAACAGGATCTGTCTGTCTGTCTGTCTGTAAAGACTGTCTGTCTGTCTGTCTGTCTGTCTGTCTTGTCTAGTAGGAGAGGGATCTGATGTCTGTCACTACCTGTGTCTCAGTGACATCTTAATATCTGTCTGTCTCTGTCAATGTAAAGCTGTCTAACCTGCCTGTCCTGTCTGTCTGTCTGTCTGTCTGTATTAGCTAAATGCTCTGATGTTCCCAACGTTCCGTCACTACCTTCAGTGACATCTTAATATCTACCCTCAATGTAAAGAACAAGACAACGCTGCCTGCCAGCCTGTCGGTCTGACTAGTAGGAGAGGATCTGATGTCTGTCACTACCCTCAGTGACATCTTAATATCTACCCTCAATGTAAAGACCAACCTGCCTGCCCATGTCTGTCGGTCTGTCGCCATTGGAGAGGATCTGATGTCTGTCACTACCCTCAGTGACATCACCAATATCTACCCTCAATGTAAAGGGACCAGCCTGCCTGCCTGTCTGAGGGCTCTGTCTGGTAGGAGAGGATCTGATGTCTCACTGACCCTCAGTGACATCTTAATATCTACCCTCAATGTAAGAACAAGACAGAGGGCCCTGCACAGCCTCGTCTCTGACACAGAACAGACACATTTTCCTGTTCATTTCCCAACTGTTTGACACCCAGCCATGAGGACTACCTGAGTGGAGACGGCCGCCATTGGTGTTGGTCTGTGTTGTCTTTAACAGGAACCACCCTCACTGACTGCCTGGTGTTATGAGGGACAGCCTGTCGTGTCCCCAGCAGAGGGCCCTGCATGGTAAACAGGAACCACCCTCACTGACTGCCTGGTGTTATGAGGGACAGCCTGTCGTGTCCCCAGCAGAGGGCCCTGCATGGTAAACAGGAACCACCCTCACTGACTGCCTGGTGTTATGAGGGACAGCCTGTCGTGTCCCCAGCAGAGGGCTCTGCATGGTAAACAGGAACCACCCTCACTGACTGCCTGGTGTTATGAGGGACAGCCTGTCGTGTCCCCAGCAGAGGGCCCTGCATGGTAAACAGGAACCACCCTCACTGACTGCCTGGTGTTATGAGGGACAGCCTGTCGCGGTCCCCTGCAGGCCCTGTCCCCAGCAGAGGGACAGGTCCTGCATGGTAAACTGTGTTTCCTGCTAATACTAATTGATGTGACGCTCTGAGGTGTTACCTGATACCAACTGCCTCCTGTCCTGGGACACGATCAAATTTGAGATCAACTTCAATTCAAAGTCAGCTGGAAAAAAAACCTGATCTGTTGATCAGCAGCGACTCTTTTTTCTTCTTACTTTAAACTCTGTTTTATTAGAAACGCAGATGGGCTTTCACACTGCTGGAAGCAAACTTAAGCTTGTACAGAGCTGACCTGATTACGCAGATCACAATCATAGTTTCTGGAACTTTTTTTACTGACAATATCCACATTATGTTTGGATTGGGCATGGTACTGTGAAATGACTATCTGTGTAATGAGTCACCACCCACATGGTCTCCCACATAGATGCCAAAGACAGAGAGGAGCATCCGTCAGTCTGGCTGAGAGACTAATGAGACATTTAACTCTCCTCAACACTTCCATCTGTTTCTGCTCATTAGTTGAAGCCGTGAGCGAATCAGTAGGCACCTCTGGCAAACCTGTGGTCATGTGTCGTGGGGTTATAAGACGATCCAAGTGGTACATCATGTCTGGATTGACTTTAAACTAAACTTAGTCAGGTGAGAGACGGTGGCCTAAAGTCACCGCCTCAAGGTCTACAGACCTTCTGTCCAGACCCTAGCATCTAGTGTTAAGGACCTTCAATCCTAGCATCTGATGACTACAGACCTTCTGTCAGACCTAGTGTCTGATGACTACAGACCTTCTGTCAGACCTAGCATCTGATGACTACAGACCTTCTGTCAATCCTAGCATCTGATGACTACAGACCTTCTGTCAGACCTAGCATCTGATGACTACAGACCTGTCTACAGACCTTCTGTCAGACCTAGCATCTGATGACTACAGACCTTCTGTCAGACCTAGCATCTGATGTCTACAGACCTGTCAAACAGACCTTCTGTCAGACCTAGCATCTGATGACTACAGACCTTCTGTCAGACCTAGCATCTGATGACTACAGACCTTCTGTCAGACCTAGAATCTGATGACTACAGACCTTCTGTCAGACCTAGCATCTGATGACTATAGACCTTCTGTCCAACAGACCTTCTGTCAGACCTAGCATCTGATGACTAGAGACCTTCTGTCAGACCTAGCATCTGATGACTACAGACCTTCTGTCAGACCTAGCATCTGATGTCTACAGACCTGTCTAACATACCTTCTGTCAGACCTAGCATCTGATGTCTACAGACCTTCTGTCAGACCTAGTGTCTGATGACTACAGACCTGTCTACAAACCTGTCAGACCTAGCATCTGATGACTACAGACCTTCTGTCAGACCTAGCATCTGATGACTACAGACCTTCTGTCAGACCTAGCATCTGATGTCTACAGACCTGTCTAACATACATTCTGTCAGACCTAGTGTCTGATGACTACAGACCTTCTGTCAGACCAAGCATCTGGTGACTACAGACCTGTCTACAGACCTTCTGTCAGACCTAGCATCTGATGACTACAGACCTTCTGTCAGACCTAGCATCTGATGACTACAGACCTTCTGTCAGACCTAGCATCTGATGACTACAGACCTTCTGTCAGACCTAGCATCTGATGACTACAGACCTTCTGTCTAACAGACCTTCTGTCAGACGTAGCATCTGATGACTACAGACCTTCTATTAGACCTAGCATCTGATGACTACAGACCTTCTGTCAGACCTAGCATCTGATGACTACAGACCTTCTGTCAGACCTAGCATCTGATGACTACAGGCCTTCTGTCAGACCTAGCATCTAATGACTGCAGACCTTCTGTCTAACAGACCTTCTGTCAGACGTAGCATCTGATGACTACAGACCTTCTATTAGACCTAGCATCTGATGACTACAGACCTTCTGTCAGACCTAGCATCTGATGACTACAGACCTTCTGTCAGACCTAGAATCTGATGACTACAGACCTTCTGTCAGACCTAGCATCTGATGACTACAGACCTTCTGTCTAACAGACCTGTCAGACGTAGCATCTGATGACTACAGACCTTCTATTAGACCTAGCATCTGATGACTACAGACCTTCTGTCAGACCTAGCATCTGATGACTACAGACCTTCTGTCAGACCTAGCATCTGATGACTACAGGCCTTCTGTCAGACCTAGCATCTGATGACTGCAGACCTTCTATTAGACCTAGCATCTGATGACTACAGACCTTCTGTCAGACCTAGCATCTGATGACTACAAACCTTCTGTCAGACCTAGCATCTGATGACTACAGACCTTCTGTCTAACATACCTTCTGTCTAACAGACCTTCTGTCAGACGTAGCATCTGATGACTACAGACCTTCTATTAGACCTAGCATCTGATGACTACAGACCTTCTGTCAGACCTAGCATCTGATGACTACAGGCCTTCTGTCAGACCTAGCATCTGATGACTACAGACCTTCTGTCAGACCTAGCATCTGATGACTACAGACCTTCTGTCAGACCTAGCATCTGATGACTACAGGCCTTCTGTCAGACCTAGCATCTGATGACTACAGGCCTTCTGTCAGACCTAGCATCTGATGACTACATACCTTCTGTCAGACCTAGCATCTGATGACTTCAGATATTCTGTCAGACCTAGCATCTGATGACTACAGACCTTATCTCAGACCTAGCATCTGATGACTATAGACCTTCTGTCTAACAGACCGTCTGTCAGACCTAGCATCTGATGACTACAGACCTTCTGTCAGACCTAGCATCTGATGACTACAGACCTTCTGTCAGACCTAGCATCTGATGTCTACAGACCTGTCTAACATACCTTCTGTCAGACCTAGCATCTGATGTCTACAGACCTTCTGTCAGACCTAGTGTCTGATGACTACAGACCTGTCTACAGACCTGACAGACCTAGCATCTGATGACTACAGACCTTCTGTCAGACCTAGCATCTGATGTCTACAGACCTTCTGTCAGACGTAGCATCTGATGACTACAGACCTTCTATTAGACATAGCATCTGATGACTACAGACCTTCTGTCAGACCTAGCATCTGATGACTACAGACCTTCTGTCAGACCTAGCATCTGATGACTACAGACCTTCTGTCAGACCTAGCATCTGATGACTACAGACCTTCTGTCAGACCTAGCATCTGATGACTACAGACCTT
This sequence comes from Oncorhynchus nerka, assembly GCF_034236695.1. Classification (NCBI taxonomy): domain Eukaryota; kingdom Metazoa; phylum Chordata; class Actinopteri; order Salmoniformes; family Salmonidae; genus Oncorhynchus; species Oncorhynchus nerka. Next base: position 2,652 of record NW_027034714.1, on the reverse strand, counting down.
CTGTCTAACATACCTTCTGTCTAACAGACCTTCTGTCAGACGTAGCATCTGATGACTACAGACCTTCTATTAGACCTAGCATCTGATGACTACAGACCTTCTATTAGACCTAGCATCTGATGACTACAGACCTTCTGTCAGACCTAGCATCTGATGACTACAGACCTACTGTCAGACCTAGCATCTGATGACTACAGACCTTCTGTCAGACACAGCATCTGATGACTACAGACGTTCTGTCAGACCTAGCATCTGATGTCTACAGACCTTCTGTCTAACAGACCTTCTGTCAGACGTAGCATCTGATGACTACAGACCTTCTATTAGACCTAGCATCTGATGACTACAGACCTTCTGTCAGACCTAGCATCTGATGACTACAGACCTTCTGTCTAACAGACCTTCTGTCAGACGTAGCATCTGATGACTACAGACCTTCTATTAGACCTAGCATCTGATGACTACAGACCTTCTGTCAGACCTAGCATCTGATGACTACAGACCTTCTGTCAGACCTAGCATCTGATGACTACAGACCTTCTGTCTAACAGACCTTCTGTCAGACGTAGCATCTGATGACTACAGACCTTCTATTAGACCTAGCATCTGATGACTACAGACCTTCTGTCAGACCTAGCATCTGATGACTACAGACCTTCTGTCAGACCTAGCATCTGATGACTACAGACCTTCTGTCAGACCTAGCATCTGATGACTACATACCTTCTGTCAGACCTAGCATCTGATGACTACAGACCTTCTGTCAATCGTAGCATCTGATGACTACAGACCTTCTGTCAGACCTAGCATCTGATGACTACAGCTATTCTGTCAGACCTAGCATCTGATGACTACAGACCTTGTCTAACAGACCTTTTGTCTAACATACCTTCTGTCAGACGTAGCATCTGATGACTACAGACCTTCTATTAGACCTAGCATCTGATGACTACAGACCTTCTGTCTAACAGACCTTCTGTCAGACGTAGCATCTGATGACTACAGACCTTCTGTCTAACAGACCTGTCAGACGTAGCATCTGATGACTACAGACCTTCTATTAGACCTAGCATCTGATGACTACAGACCTTCTGTCAGACCTAGCATCTGATGACTACAGACCTTCTGTCAGACCTAGCATCTGATGACTACAGACCTTCTGTCAGACCTAGCATCTGATGACTGCAGACCTTCTGTCTAACAGACCTTCTGTCAGACGTAGCATCTGATGACTACAGACCTTCTATTAGACCTAGCATCTGATGACTACAGACCTTCTGTCAGACCTAGCATCTGATGACTACAAACCTTCTGTCAGACCTAGCATCTGATGACTACAGACCTTCTGTCTAACATACCTTCTGTCTAACAGACCTTCTGTCAGATGTAGCATCTGATGACTACAGACCTTCTGTCAGACCTAGCATCTGATGACTACAGACCTTCTGTCAGACCTAGCATCTGATGACTACAGACCTTCTGTCAGACCTAGCATCTGATGACTACAGACCTTCTGTCAGACCTAGCATCTGATGACTACAGACCTTCTGTCTAACAGATCTTCTGTCTAACAGACCTTCTGTCAGACGTAGCATCTGATGACTACAGACCTTCTATTAGACCTAGCATCTGATGACTACAGACCTTCTGTCAGACCTAGCATCTGATGACTACAGGCCTTCTGTCAGACCTAGCATCTGATGACTACAGACCTTCTGTCAGACCTAGCATCTGATGACACCTATCTGTCGACACATCATACTACAGACCTTTATCTCCAGACCTAGCATCTGATGACTATAGACCTTCTGTCTAACAGACCGTCTGTCAGACCTAGCATCTGATGACTACAGACCTTCTGTCAGACCTAGCATCTGATGACTACAGACCTTCTGTCAGACCCTAGCATCTGATGTCTACAGACCTGTCTAACATACCTTCTGTCAGACCTAGCATCTGATGTCTACAGACCTTCTGTCAGACCTAGTGTCTGATGACTACAGACCTGTCTAACGACCTGACAGACCTAGCATCTGATGACTACAGACCTTCTGTCAGACCTAGCATCTGATGTCTACAGACCTTCTGTCAGACGTAGCATCTGATGACTACAGACCTTCTATTAGACATAGCATCTGATGACTACAGACCTTCTGTCAGACCTAGCATCTGATGACTACAGACCTTCTGTCAGACCTAGCATCTGATGACTACAGACCTTCTGTCAGACCTAGCATCTGATGACTACAGACCTTCTGTCAGACCTAGCATCTGATGACTACAGACCTTCTGTCTAACATACCTTCTGTCTAACAGACCTTCTGTCAGACGTAGCATCTGATGACTACAGACCTTCATTAGACCTAGCATCTGATGACTACAGACCTTCTACATCAGTGTCTAGACCTCTGGATCTGACAGACCTTCTGTCAGACTAGCATCTGATGACTACAGACCTTCTGTCAGACCTAGCATCTGATGACTACAGACCTTCTGTCAGACCATAGCATCTGATGACTACAGACCTTCTGTCTAACAGACCTTCTGTCAGACGTAGCATCTGATGACTACAGACCTTCTATTAGACCTAGCATCTGATGACTACAGACCTTCTGTCAGACCTAGCATCTGATGACTACAGACCTTCTGTCA
>NW_027034713.1:0-8651 GCF_034236695.1 Oncorhynchus nerka | reverse complement strand
GTCTGCTGGCGGCAGTTGTGGTGTTTGTAGCATGAGTGTGCGTGCTACAGTGCAGAGAATCAGAGCAGGTGCTCAGTCCGGTTCAAGTGCTCAGTCAAATGGCTTGTGGATAGAAGCTCGCTGAGCCTGTTGGTATCAGACGTCATTCTTAGATGCCATCTGCCTGACCGGTAAGGGTGAGAATGTGTTTGTGGGGTTCTTGATGAAGATACAATTCCTGATGAGTCTGTCTTAGCTGCATAGACTGGATTTTTGGGCTGTCCTGGTAACATCTGGTCCGGTGGGTAAACCATGACTCCCAGGGGTTTATTCCCAAAATGATTAAACCAGAGGTGTATACTATGAAGCAAGCTAGATCTACTCAGGCTTTTATAAAGCTAGCCAGCTTCAGTTAGCTACACATTCCAGGTCAAGCTTCAGCCATACTACAATGGATGAGCAATATCCATTGTAGTATGGCTGAAGCCTGACCTGGAATTCTTGTATTTCTAGCAGGCTTGTAATTAATTGTGGGTGCATGTTGCACATGGCTAGTCGAACAACTTTTCGTTGAGACAATGTTGAAACATCAATCCATGGGCCACTCTGTCATTTTAATTTGTGGTGTTAAATGGGCTTGTAGAATTGCTGTTTTTTTTTATTTTTTTACTTAATGCTGTCTTTGGCGTGCTTTTTCCCACTCCTTTCGCTCCTATCTGTGGAACACGTTGTGGCCATAGACATATCTATAGAAGGGTTTGGAACCTCCAACCCTGGCAATTTTAATAAAACTAGCCATGGCTGCCAGTCTTGATTTGAATGGGAACTGCCATCGATGGGTTATGTCTGGTTGGTTGGCTGTCAGTTATCCTTTCGCACATTTCTAAATACAATAGTGTGGAAAAACAGTTTGGAATGCAAATGCTGCCATTCAATGTGTAATGGGTATTTTAACAAATATTTTTACTTTAAATTGTAAATACTCTATCAGGTGTCTTTCTCAAATTAAGAGGATGATGACTATCTTTGCGAGAGGGAGGGTATCTGATTTCATTGGTCCCCAACTCATGGCTAAGAATTTATTCAGGATAAAGGGGGTTAGCCCGGAGTTAAACTGCCCCAGGATTTGTCATAGAAATTTACTAGGCTAAAAGGTGAGGGCTCTGGTCCATATGGGAAATTCATGCTTACAAATACACATTGGGCATTTTTGTTTTATTCCTTTAGTATCCCTACCCCGAAACTTAATTTCAAAATATCACCCTTGAGCGGGCTGTGGATTGTAAATACAGAAATATGCTTCTGTCAACTTCGATAAAATGTCTTGGTTAATGTTATTGTTTCATATTGGGTTGGCCAGATGCTTGGCATTTAAAAATAAAAAATGCTGATGGGTTGGTTGAGTCAACAAATGAATAACCCATGCATCACCACCCGATAGGAGTAACCATGACATGGGCATTTTTGCATACCTGTCTCACTGCATCACCCTGTCTGTCCTCAGGTGTCATCCAGGAGGAATACCTCAGAGAGCTGCTGACCACAATGGGTGACCGCTTCACAGACGAGGATGTGGACGAGCTCTTCAGGGAGGCACCCATTGACAAAAGAGCAACTTCAACTATGTGGAGTTCACACGCATCCTAAAACACGGAGCCAAGGACAAGGATGATTAAGGCCACAGCCATGCCAGTCGTATTATGGTTTCTCTCTGACCCCTCTACTCTATTACCCCCAGCTAGACCATCTTGCTGCATGTATCAGCTCTAATAAATCCATGTTTAGCAAGGTGAAATCATGGCTTTGACCGTATCTGAGGTCTCATTTCAATACTGCCAGATTTGCACATCTGTATTGAGAATTGTAGCGGGTGATGGTGAATTTGAAAAACGATGTACTTGTCTGTGACGTGAAATGGAAAATACAACTCTGGAAGCAAGCTCCTATGCTACTCAAATGGTCTGGTCTAGCTGAATTTTTACATTTTATAATAAATATAAGCTTTAAATAAGATGACTATCAACTTGTATATTGCTCGTTTCTTTACCCTATTTAAATTATGAATTAACTGTTGAAATAATATGCTATGTTTAGTAAGCAGATGGTTCCCTTCCTCCTGTGCTGGTATGTTATTTCCCAACAAGGAATTTTCTCAGTCATTACCCTTTCCACCTAGCGTGTGTGGACGTGTCGAAGAGGGTTACAGTGACTGGGTTGGTTTGAAATTCCTAGATAATACTAAAATCGGTTAACTCTATATACAGTCATCTTAAAGATGGCAACCACACATTTCATAGGAATATCTAGGAAAAAGGATTGGTCAAAGATCTGAATTAAACTGCCTGATGTAAATGCAGCTTGGATGTTGTCTAGATACATTAGTGTAGTATCAGATCCTCGTCATTAATGAATTCCTAAAGATGCACATAGCAGCAGTCAATCATCTGGCACTGTTACAGCAAAAAGACCAAACCATAATGTAACATTTGTTGCTTTACTAACAATCATTACCGCTTGCACTTAACTGTTTCAGTCAATTATTTTGTTGCTATACTTGGTGAAATTTACGTTAACTTTCTCTAACACTTAATCTAACTTCAGTGAGCCTATTTTGGTAACTCTGGCATTGTAGTGCCCCTAGTGGCTTAGTGAATGTTAACCCAGCCCATTGGTTAAATTAAAGGGGCCAATCACTACTGAGCACATGCATTACAGAACCACGCTGGACCAGTGGCTAGATCTTCACGTGTTTTGCGGCATCCCCTGTTAGATTATGGGTTGCACTGTAAAAGCTGACATTTGTATGAATTTTCTAACAGTATGACTAGGTCATGGTATGTTTAGTCACATGTTGCTTGTGGTTTCATAACCACCAGCAAGCAAAGGTTAATTTATGGAAAACACTTGAATCCAATGTGGGGCGGCAGGGTAGCCTAGTGGTTCGAGCATTGGCTGTGCACCTTTGGCCAGGCACTGTTGGCCCTGGAGGGCCCGGGCTGTGGGATGCTGGAGCAGGTACAGAGGCAGGAGCCAGGCCAGTGGAGCCTAGCAGAGCTCACTGCTGTATACGGACTGCTGCAGGCAGGAGTTGGGGAGGAGGGCAGCTACCAGGACCTCCTAAACGCTATGCACACTTCTTCTTGGTGGAGGTCATGGAGAGACACGTGCTCAAGATGGCTTTTACTTCCCACCCAGAGACAGTTACCAAGGTGATGCAGTACTCCTCAACCTGCTGCACTCCTACATCCTGGTAGAGAGGTTCCCTGTCAACTTTGTGTCCAAGGTCTTCAACCTCTACTTCCTCCAGAAAGTACAAGGTACTCTCATTGATAAGCCCACAGGGCAATTCCACTGTAACGGAATTATGCTGAGACTCACTTTAAAATGTATACCAAACAAAACCATTGATTTCAAAGTTTAACAAACAATACTACTTTACCCACAATGACTACTTTGAACAATTTACACATTAAATAAAATAAAATATTTAAAATGTGATAACATAATTACGGTAAAATCAATTTTATTCTGTTACCAAACTTTGTATCTGCACAGTTCTTCCTGTAAATGTGTTTGTGTAAAATTGTCTGGAAATTGATAAAAGCTAGTCATTGTGCATAGTTATATGGTTTGTTAAACATTGAAAGAAATGTTTTTGTTTGGTATGTTTTTAGTTTTTTACCCTTTTTCTCCCAATTTCAATTACAATCTTGTCTCGTTGCTGCAACTCCTCATTGGGCTGGGGAGAGGCAAAAGTCGAGTCATGCGTGCTCCAAAACATGACCCGGCAAACCGTGCTCCTTAACACCCGCTTAACCCGGGAGCCAGCTGTGCCAATGTGTCGGAGGAAACACTGACGACCAAAGTCAGCCTTCAGGCGCACGGCCCGCCACAAGGAGTCGCTAAAGCGTGATGAGCCAAGTAAAGCCCCCAGCCAAACCCTCCCCTAACCCGGGTGACGCTGGGCCAATTCTGCGCCGACCTATGGTACTCCCGGTCACGGCCGGTTGTCACACAGCCTGGGATTCAACCCGGATCTGTAGTGAAGCCTCAAGCACTGCGATGCAGTGCCTTAGACCGCTGAGCCATTTGGGAGGCTTGTTTGGTACATTTTAAACAGAAAAATGTCCATTACCATGGAGTTGCCCCACACTTACTTTACTCTTCTTCATAATTGCAATTGTTGCAGTATCTTTGGTTTAACAATTGTAAATTAATTTGTGTTCCAGAGCAAGGCATGGGGTTGACCGGATTGTACTGGCCCAACTGACCCAACTCTACATGACTGTGAAGCTTGAATGCCCTTTCTATGAGGTAACGAGTTACTACAAATCAATATTAATTACAGTTGAAGTCGGAAGTTTACATACACATAGGTTGGAGTCATTAAAACAAATTTTTCAACCACTCCACAAATTTCTTGTAAACAAGCTATAGTTTTGGCAAGTCGGTTAGTACATCTACTTTGTGTATGACACAAGGAATTGTTCCAACAATTGTTTACAGACAAATTATTTAACTTATATCATAATTTGTATAATTTGTACCCACTGTATCATAATTCCAGCAGGTCAGAAGTTTACATACACTAAGTTGACTGTGCCTTTAAACAGCTTGGACAATTCCAGAACATTATAATGGCTTTAGAAGCTTCTGATAGGCTAATTGACATCATTTGAGTCAATTGGAGGTGTACCTGTGGATGTATTTCAAGGCCTGCCTTCAAACTCTGGGACCGAGAGACTGGGACCGAGAGACTGAAAAACAGCTTCTATCTCAAGGCCATCAGACTGTTAAACAGCCACCACTAACATTGAGTGGCTGCTGCCAACACACTGACTCAACTCCAGCCACTTTAATAATGGGAATTGATGGGAAATGATGTCAAATATATCACTAGCCACTTTAAACAATGCTACCTAATATAATGTTTACATACCCTACATTATTCATCTCATATGTATATGTATATACTGTACTCTATATCATCTACTGCATCTTTATGTAATACATGTATCACTAGCCACTTTAACTATGCCACTTTGTTTACATACTCATCTCATATGTATATACAGCACTCAATACCATCTACTGTATCTTGCCTATGCCGCTCTGTACCATCACTCACTCATATATCTTTATGTACATATTCTTTATCCCCTTACACTTGTGTCTATAAGGTAGTAGTTTTGGAATTGTTAGCTAGATTACTTGTTGGTTATTACTGCATTGTCGGAACTAGAAGCACAAGCATTTCGCTACACTCGCATTAACATCTGCTAACCATGTGTATGTGACAAATAAAATTGGATTTGATTTGATTTGAAACTCAGTGCCTCTTTGCTTGACATCATGGGAAAATCAAATGAAATCAGCCAAGACCTCAGAAAAAAATTGTAGACCACCACAAGTCTGGTTCATCCTTGGGAGCAATTTCCAAATGCCTGAATGTACCACGTTCATCTGTACAAACAATAGTATGTAAGTATAAACACCATGGGAACACGCAGCTGTCATACCCCTCAGGAAGAAGCTGCATTCTGTCTCCTAGAGATGATTGTACTTTGGTACGAAAAGTGCAAATCAATCCTAGAACAACAGCAAAGGACCTTGTGAAGATGCTGGAGGAAATAGGTACAAAAGTATCTATATCCACAGTAAAACAAGTCCTATATCGACATAGCCTGAAAGGCCACTCAGCAAGGAAGAAGCCACTGCTCCAAAGCCGCCATAAAAAAGCCAGACTACGGTTTGAAACTGCACATGGGGACAAAGATCATACTTTTTTTGAGAAATGTCCTCTGGTCTGATGAAACAAAAATAGAACTGTTTGGCCATAATGACCATTGTTATGTTTGGAGGAAAAAGGGGGAGGCTTGCAAGTCGAAGAACACCATCCCAACCATGAAGCACGGGGGTGGCAGCATCATGTTGTGTGGGTGCTTTGCTGCAGGAAGGACTGGTGCACTTCACCAAATAGTTGACATCATGAGGGAGGAAAATTATGTGGATATATTGAAGCAACATCTCAAGACATCAGTCAGGAAGTTAAAGCTTGGTCGCAAATGGGTCTTCCAAATGGACAATGACCCCAAGCATACTTCCAAAGTTGTGGCAAAATGGCATAAGGACAACAAAGTCAAGGTATTGAAGTGGCCATCACAAAGTCCTGACATCAATCCTATAGAAAATGGTGGGCAGAACTGAAAAGCATGTGCAAGCAAGGAGGCTTACAAACCTGACTCAGTTACACCAGCTCTACAGAGTGTGAATGGGCCAAAAATTCACCTAACTCTTATTGTGGGCAGCTTGTGGAAGGCTAACTAACGTTTGACCCAAGTTAAACAATTTAAAGGCAATGCCACCAAATACTAATTGAGTGTATGTAACCTTCTGACCCACTGGAATGTGATGAAAGAAATAAAAGCTGAACGAAATAATTCTCTCTCCTATTATTCTGACATTTCACATTCTTAAAATAAAGTGGTGATCCTAACTGACCTAAGATGGGGAATGTTTACTAGGTTAAATGTCAGGAATTGTGAAAACTGAGTTTAAATGTATTTGGCTAAGGTGTATGTAAACCTGCCGACTTCAACTGCTTCAATGATAGCATTGCCACTTCTGCTCAACTGCAGTGTTGCAATCTTAGCACACTATCCTCTGATTCACCATTAACACCCAGTATTAACCCCAGGGCCCAAGGCTCCTTCCTATGTACCGTGTCAAGTTTGTCCTCACTCCTGGTCGGTCTCTGGAGATGCCGGTTGACGGACACCTCTACAACTATGTGAAAACTGGACTAGTGGATCTACTAGGGGCCCGTGCTTACTTCACTTCCAGAGTTCTCACTCCATACTACTACACACTCGGTAATGCAGACGGCACATTTTAAGATACAACACATGTAACCTTTAATTCAATGCTTCAGACAATGTTATGGTTATACCTATACTGAAAATAAAGGTGCGAAGACAAATCCGTCCCTATGTTTGTTTCAGATGTGGAAATAAAGCTGGATGAGGATGGATATGTATTGCCTGCCAGTGACATCGACGATATCTTCAAGAGGTAAAAACAATGTATTTTTCCACATTTTGTTACATTACAGCCTTATTCTAAAATGTATTCGTTTTTTCCTTTATCAATCTACACTCAATATCCCATAATGACAAAGCAGTACATTGTTGAAGCACCTTTGGCAGCCTCAAGTCTTCTTGGGTATGATGCTACAAGCTTGGCAGACCTATATTTGGGGAGTTTCTCCTATTCTTCACTGCAGATCCTCTCAAGCTCTGTCAGGTTGGATGGGGAGAGTTGCTGCACAGCTATTTTCAGGTCTCTCCAGAGATGTTCAATCGGGTTAAAGTCTGGGCTCTGGCTGGGCCACTCAAGGACATTGAGACTTGTCCTGAAGCCACTCCTGTGTTGTCTTGGCTGTGTGCTTAGGGTCATTATCCTGTTGGAAGGTGAACCTTCACCCTAGTCTGAGGTTCTGGAGCAGGTTTTCATCAAGGATCTCTCTGTACTTTGCTTCGTTCATCTTTGCCTCGATCCTGACTAGTCTCCCAGTCCATGCCTCTGAAAAACATCCCCACTGCACGATGCTGCCACAACCATGCTTCACCATAGGGTTTCATCAGATCAAAGAATCTTGTTTCTGATGGTCTGAGAGTCTTTAGGTACCTTTTGGCTAACTCCAAGTGGGCTGTCACGTGCCTTTTACTGAGGAGTGGCTTCCATCTGGCCACTCTACCATAAAGGCCTGATTGGTGGTGCTACAGGGATGTTTGTCCTTCTGGAAGGTTCTTCCATCTCCACAGAGGAACTCTGGAGCTCTGTCAGAGTGACCATTGGGTTCTTGGTCACCTCCCTGACCAAGGCTCTTCTCCCCCAATTGCTCAGTTTGGCCGGGCGGCCAGCTCTAGGAAGAGTCTTGGTGGTTCCAAACTTCTTCCATTTAAGAACGATTGATGCCACGGTGGTTTTGGGGACCTTCCAATGCTGCAGAAATGTTTTGGTTCCATTCCTAGATCTGTGCCTCGACACAATCCTGTCTCGGAGCTCTAGGACAATTCCTTCGACCTCATGGCTTGGTTATTGCTGCAGATGGACTCCAATTGAGTTGTAGAAACATCTCAAGGATGATCAATGGAAAGAGGATGCACCTGAGCTCAATTTCAAGTCTCATAGCAAAGAGTCTGAATAAGGTATGTTTTTATATTTGCAAAACAATCTGAGCGTGTTTTTACTTTGTCATTATGGGGTACTGTGTGTAGATTGATGAGAAAAAATTATTTCATCCATTTTAGAATAAGGCTGTAACGTAACAAAATGTGGAAAAGTCAAGGGGCCTGAATACTTTCCGAATGCACTGTAGGTGATACAATTGTTCTACTATAGCTATTTTATTCAGGCGCATGCGCTCTGTTACTTTGTTGTGTACTTGCAGGATAGCCACAAGAGGTTTACTGTGAACACAAGACAGCTGCTGGGAAAAGAGGCCATGAGGCTCCTGGGATATGAAGTTGTTCAGGTCGGCAATGCATGCCGCAACCTCAATACCCCATTTCACTGATGATTTGATCTTTTGAGTGTTCTGTCTGCTGTAAATTCTGATTTCAGCCCCTTTGCTCGTGTTCTGCCTGTCTCTAGGCATCTACTCTTTCAAA
>NW_027034712.1:0-8651 GCF_034236695.1 Oncorhynchus nerka | reverse complement strand
ATCTACAGTAAGGCTAGCTGTAACAGGAACATCAACATCTACAGTAAGGCTAGCTGCCAACAGGAACATCAACATCTACAGTAAGGCTAGCTGTAACAGGAAAGTAAGGCTAGCTGTAACAGGAAAGAAACCATCTACAGTAAGGCTAGCTGTAACAGGACAGAAACAGTAAGGCTAGCTGTACAGTAAGGCTAGCTGTAACAGGAACATCTACAGTAAGGCATCTAACATCTACAGTAAGGCTAGCTGTAACAGGAACAGTAAGGCTAAACCATCTACAGTAAGGCTAGCTGTAACAGAACATAACCATCTACAGTAAGGCTAGCTGTAACAGGAACAGAAACCATCTAACATCTACAGTAAGGCTAGCTGTAACAGGAACATAACCAACCATCTACAGTAAGGCTAGCTGTAACAGGACATAACCATCTACAGTAAGGCTAGCTGTAACAGGAACATAATCTACATCTAACAGGAACATAACCATCTACAGGCTAGCTGTAACAGGAACATCAACATCTACAGTAACAGGACAGAAAACCATCTACACAAGGCTAGCTGTAACAGGAACATCAACACAGTAAGGCTACAGGAACATAAGGGCTAGCTGTAACAGGAACATCAACATCTACAGTAAGGCTAGCTGTAACAGGAACATAACCATCTACAGTAAGGCTAGCTGTAACAGGAACATAACCATCTACAGTAAGGCTAGCTGTAACAGGAACATCAACATCTACAGTAAGGCTAGCTGTAACAGGAACGTAACCATCTACAGTAAGGCTAGCTGTAACAGGAACATAACCATCTACAGTAAGGCTAGCTGTAACAGGAACATAACCATCTACAGTAAGGCTAGCTGTAACAGGAACATCAACATCTACAATACGGCTAGCTGTAACAGGAACATAACCATCTACAGTAAGGCTAGCTGTAACAGGAACATCAACATCTACAGTAAGGCTAGCTGTAACAGGAACATCAACATCTACAGTAAGGCTAGCTGTAACAGGAACATAACCATCTACAGTAAGGCTAGCTGTAACAGGAACATAACCATCTACAGTAAGGCTAGCTGTAACAGGAACATCAACCATCTACAGTAAGGCTAGCTGTAACAGGAACATCACCATCTACAGTAAGGCTAGCTGTAACAGGAAATCTAACCATCATAACATCTACAGTAAGGCTAGCTGGAACATAACAGGAACATCAACATCTACAGTAAGGCTAGCTGTAACAGGAACGTAACCATCTACAGTAAGGCTAGCTGTAACAGGAACATAACCATCTACAGTAAGGCTAGCTGTAACAGGAACATAACCATCTACAGTAAGGCTAGCTGTAACAGGAACATCAACATCTACAGTAAGGCTAGCTGTAACAGGAACATCAACATCTACAGTAAGGCTAGCTGTAACAGGAACATCAACATCTACAGTAAGGCTAGCTGTAACAGGAACATAACCATCTACAGTAAGGCTAGCTGTAACAGGAACATAACCATCTACAGTAAGGCTAGCTGTAACAGGAACATAACCATCTACAGTAAGGCTAGCTGTAACAGGAACATAACATCTACAGTAAGGCTAGCTGTAACAGGAACATAACATCTACAGTAAGGCTAGCTGTAACAGGAACATAACCATCTGTAACAAAGCTGTAACAGGAACATCAACATCTACAGTAAGGCTAGCTGTAACAGGAACATAACATCTACAGTAAGGCTAGCTGTAACAGGAACATCAACATCTACAGTAAGGCTAGCTGTAACAGGAACATCAACATCTACAGTAAGGCTAGCTGTAACAGGAACATCAACCATCTACAGTAAGGCTAGCTGTAACAGGAACATAACCATCTACAGTAAGGCTAGCTGTAACAGGAACATCAACATCTACAGTAAGGCTATCTAACATCTACAGTAAGGCTAGCTGTAACAGGAACATCAACATCTACAGTAAGGCTAGCTGTAACAGGAACGTAACCATCTACAGTAAGGCTAGCTGTAACAGGAACATAACCATCTACAGTAAGGCTAGCTGTAACAGGAACATAACCATCTACAGTAAGGCTAGCTGTAACAGGAACATAACCATCTACAGTAAGGCTAGCTGTAACAGGAACATCAACATCTACAGTAAGGCTAGCTGTAACAGGAACATCAACATCTACAGTAAGGCTAGCTGTAACAGGAACATAACCATCTACAGTACGGCTAGCTGTAACAGGAACATAACCATCTACAGTAAGGCTAGCTGTAACAGGAACATCAACATCTACAGTAAGGCTAGCTGTAACAGGAACATCAACATCTACAATACGGCTAGCTGTAACAGGAACATAACCATCTACAATAAGGCTAGCTGTAACAGGAACATCAACATCTACAGTAAGGCTAGCTGTAACAGGAACATAACCATCTACAGTAAGGCTAGCTGTAACAGGAATGTAACCATCTACAGTAAGGCTAGCTGTAACAGGAACATAACCATCTACAGTAAGGCTAGCTGTAACAGGAACATAAACCATCTACAGTAAGGCTAGCTGTAACAGGAACCATCAACCATCTACAGTAAGGCTAGCTGTAACAGGAACATCAACATCTACAACAGGAACATAAGTAAGGCTAGCTGTAACAGGAACATAACCATCTACAGTAAGGCTAGCTGTAACAGGAACATAACCATCTACAGTAAGGCTAGCTGTAACAGGAACGTAACCATCTACAGTAAGGCTAGCTGTAACAGGAACATAACCATCTACAGTAAGGCTAGCTGTAACAGGAACATAACCATCTACAGTAAGGCTAGCTGTAACAGGAACATCAACATCTACAGTAAGGCTAGCTGTAACAGGAACATCAACATCTACAGTAAGGCTAGCTGTAACAGGAACGTAACCATCTACAGTAAGGCTAGCTGTAACAGGAACATAACCATCTACAGTAAGGCTAGCTGTAACAGGAACATAACCATCTACAGTAAGGCTAGCTGTAACAGGAACATCAACCATCTACAGTAAGGCTAGCTGTAACAGGAACATAACCATCTACAGTAAGGCTAGCTGTAACAGGAACATAACATCTACAGTAAGGCTAGCTGTAACAGGAACATAACCATCTACAGTAAGGCTAGCTGTAACAGGAACATCAACATCTACAGTAAGGCTAGCTGTAACAGGAACGTAACCATCTACAGTAAGGCTAGCTGTAACAGGAACATAACCATCTACAGTAAGGCTAGCTGTAACAGGAACATAACCATCTACAGTAAGGCTAGCTGTAACAGGAACATCAACCATCTACAGTAAGGCTAGCTGTAACAGGAACATAACATCTACAGTAAGGCTAGCTGTAACAGGAACATCAACATCTACAGTAAGGCTAGCTGTAACAGGAACATAACCATCTAACATCTACAGTAAGGCTAGTAACAGGAACTGTAACAGGAACATAACCATCTACAGTAAGGCTAGCTGTAACAGGAACATCAACCATCTAACAGTAAGGCTAGCTGTAACAGGAACATAACCATCTACAGTAAGGCTAGCTGTAACAGGAACATCAACATCTAAGGCAACAGGAACGTAACCATCTACAGTAAGGCTAGCTGTAACAGGAACATAACCATCTACAGTAAGGCTAGCTGTAACAGGAACATAACCATCTAGGAAGGCATAGGAACATCAACATCTACAGTAAGGCTAGCTGTAACAGGAACATAACATCTACAGTAAGGCTAGCTGTAACAGGAACATAACCATCTACAGTAAGGCTAGCTGTAACAGGAACATCAACATCTATCTACAGTAAGGCTAGCTGTAACAGGAACATAACCATCTACAGTAAGGCTAGCTGTAACAGGAACATCAACATCTACAGTAAGGCTAGCTGTAACAGGAACGAAACCATCTACAGTAAGGCTAGCTGTAACAGGAACATAACCATCTACAGTAAGGCTAGCTGTAACAGGAACATAACCATCTACAGTAAGGCTAGCTGTAACAGGAACATCAACATCTACAGTAAGGCTAGCTGTAACAGGAACATCAACATCTACAGTAAGGCTAGCTGTAACAGGAACATAACCATCTACAGTAAGGCTAGCTGTAACAGGAACATCAACATCTACAGTAAGGATAGCTGTAACAGGAACATAACCATCTACAGTAAGGCTCTAGCTGTAACAGGAACATCAACCATCTACAGTAAGGCTAGCTGTAACAGGAACATCAACATCTACAGTAAGGCTAGCTGTAACAGGAACGTAACCATCTACAGTAAGGCTAGCTGTAACAGGAACATAACCATCTACAGTAAGGCTAACATCTGTAACAGGACAGAAACCATCTACAGTAAGGCTAGCTGTAACAGGAACATCCATCTACAGTAAGGCTAGCTGTAACAGGAACATAACCATCTACAGTAAGGCTAGCTGTAACAGGAACATCAACCATCTACAGTAAGGCTAGCTGTAACAGGAACATCAACATCTACAGTACGGCTAGCTGTAACAGGAACATCAACATCTACAGTAAGGCTAGCTGTAACAGGAACATAACATCTACAGTAAGGCTAGCTGTAACAGGAACATAACCATCTACAGTAAGGCTAGCTGTAACAGGAACATAACCATCTACAGTAAGGCTAGCTGTAACAGGAACATCAACATCTACAGTAAGGCTAGCTGTAACAGGAACATAACCATCTACAGTAAGGCTAGCTGCTAACAGGAACATCAACATCTACAGTAAGGCTAGCTGTAACAGGAACATCAACATCTACAGTAAGGCTAGCTGTAACAGGAACATCAACCATCTACAGTAAGGCTAACAGGAACTGTAATCTACAAGGCTAGGAAAGGAACATAACCATCTACAATAAGGCTAGCTGTAACAGGAACATCAACATCTACAGTAAGGCTAGCTGTAACAGGAACATCAACATCTACAGTAAGGCTAGCTGTAACAGGAACATCAACATCTACAGTAAGGCTAGCTGTAACAGGAACATAACCATCTACAGTACGGCTAGCTGTAACAGGAACATAACCATCTACAGTAAGGCTAGCTGTAACAGGAACATCAACATCTACAGTAAGGCTAGCTGTAACAGGAACATCAACATCTACAATACGGCTAGCTGTAACAGGAACATAACCATCTACAATAAGGCTAGCTGTAACAGGAACATCAACATCTACAGTAAGGCTAGCTGTAACAGGAACATCAACCATCTATCACAGTAAGGCTAGCTGTAACAGGAACATCAACATCTACAGTAAGGCTAGCTGTAACAGGAACTGTAAACCATCTACAGTAAGGCTAGCTGTAACAGGAACATCAACCATCTACAGTAAGGCTAGCTGTAACAGGAACATCAACATCTACAGTAAGGCTAGCTGTAACAGGAACATCAACATCTACAGTAAGGCTAGCTGTAACAGGAACATAACCATCTACAGTAAGGCTAGCTGTAACAGGAACATCAACATCTACAGTAAGGCTAGCTGTAACAGGAACATCAACATCTACAGTAAGGCTAGCTGTAACAGGAACATCAACATCTACAGTAAGGCTAGCTGTAACAGGAACATAACCATCTACAGTAAGGCTAGCTGTAACAGGAACATAACCATCTACAGTAAGGCTAGCTGTAACAGGAACATAACCATCTACAGTAAGGCTAGCTGTAACAGGAACATAACCATCTACAGTAAGGCTAGCTGTAACAGGAACATAACCATCTACAGTAAGGCTAGCTGTAACAGGAACATAACCATCTACAGTAACAGCTGAACAGGAACATCAACCATCTACAGTAAGGCTAGCTGTAACAGGAACATAACCATCTACAGTAAGGCTAACAGGAACATCAACATCTACAGTAAGGCTAGCTGTAACAGGAACATCAACCATCTACAGTAAGGCTAGCTGTAACAGGAACATAACCATCTACAGTAAGGCTAGCTGTAACAGGAACATAACCATCTGTAACTAGGAACATAACCATCTACAGTAAGGCTAGCTGTAACAGGAACATCAACATCTACAGTAAGGCTAGCTGTAACAGGAACATAACCATCTACAGTAAGGCTAGCTGTAACAGGAAAGTAAGCATCTACAGTAAGGCTAGCTGTAACAGGACAGAAACCATCTACAGTAAGGCTAGCTGTAACAGGAACATCAACATCTACAGTAAGGCTAGCTGTAACAGGAACAGTAACCATCTACAGTAAGGCTAGCTGTAACAGGAACATACATCAACATCTACAGTAAGGCTAGCTGTAACAGGAACATCAACATCTACAGTAAGGCCTGTAACAGGAACATCTCTACAGTAAGGCTAGCTGTAACAGGAACATCAACATCTGTAAACATCTACAGTAAGGCTAGCTGTAACAGGAACAGTAACCATCTAGCTGTAACAGGAACATAACATCTACAGGCTAGCTGTAACAGGAACATCAACCATCTACAGTAAGGCTAGCTGTAACAGGAACATCAACCATCTACAGTAAGGCTAGCTGTAACAGGAACATCAACATCTACAGTAAGGCTAGCTGTAACAGGAACATCAACATCTACAGTGTAACAGGAACATCAACATCTACAGTAAGGCTAGCTGTAACAGGAACATGTAAGGCTAGCTGTAACAGGAACATCAACCATCTACAGTAAGGCTAGCTGTAACCATCTACAGTAAGGCTAGCTGTAACAGGAACATAACCATCTACAGTAAGGCTAGCTGTAACAGGAACATCAACCATCTACAGTAAGGCTAGCTGTAACAGGAACATAACCATCTACAGTAAGGCTAGCTGTAACAGGAACATCAACCATCTACAGTAAGGCTAGCTGTAACAGGAACATCAACATCTACATCTGTAACAGGAACATAACCATCTACAACAAGGCTAGCTGTAACAGGAACATCAACATCTACAGTAAGGCTAGCTGTAACAGGAACATAACCATCTACAGTAAGGCTAGCTGTAACAGGAACATCTACAGTAAGGCTAGCTGTCAGAACATCAACATCTAAGGCTAGCTGTAACAGGAACATCAACATCTACAGTAAGGCTAGCTGTAACAGGAACATCAACATCTACAGTAAGGCTGGCTGTAACAGGAACATCAACATCTGCAAGTACTGTAACAGGAACATAACCATCTACAGTAAGGCTAGCTGTAACAAGAACATCAACATCTACAGTAAGCTAACACGCTAGCTGTAACAGGAACAGAACCATCTACAGTAAGGCTAGCTGTAACAGGAACATCCATCTACAGTAAGGCTAGCTGTAACAGGAACATCAACATCTACAGTAAGGCTAGCTGTAACAGGAACATCAACCATCTCAACAGTGTAACAGGAACATAAACCATTCAGCTAGCTGTAACAGGAACATAAGCATCTACAGTAAGGCTAGCTGTAACAGGAACATAACCATCTACAGTAAGGCTAGCTGTAACAGGAACATAACCATCTACAGTAAGGCTAGCTGTAACAGGAACATCAACATCTACAGTAAGGCTAGCTGTAACAGGAACATCAACATCTACAGTAAGGCTAGCTGTAACAGGACAGAAACCATCTACAGTGGCTAGCTGTAACAGGAACACAACCATCTACAGTAAGGCTAGCTGTAACAGAACATAACCATCTACAGTAAGGCTAGCTGTAACAAACATCAACATCTACAGTAAGGCTAGCTGTAACAGGAACATCAACCATCTACAGTAAGGCTAGCTGTAAGGCTAGCTGTAACAGGAACATAACCATCTACAGTAAGGCTGTACAGGAACTGTATCTACAGGACAGAAAGTAACATCTACAGTAAGGGCTAGCTGTAACAGGAACATCAACCATCTACAGTAAGGCTAGCTGTAACAGGACAGAAACCATCTACAGTAAGGCTAGCATCTCTACAGTAAGGCTAGCTGTAACAGGACAGAAACCATCTACAGTAAGGCTAGCTGTAACAGGAACATCAACATCTAAGGCTAGCTGTAACAGGAACAGTAACCATCTACAGTAAGGCTGTAACAGGAACATCAACATCTACAGTAAGGCTAGCTGTAACAGGAACATCAACATCTACAGTAAGGCTAGCTGTAACAGGAACATCAACCATCTACAGTAAGGCTAGCTGTAACAGGAACATAACCATCTACAGTAAGGCTAGCTGTAACAGGAACGTAACCATCTACAGTAAGGCTAGCTGTAACAGGAACATAACCATCTACAGTGCTAGCTGTAACAGGCGTAACCATCTACAGTGGCTGTAACAGAACATCAACATCTACAGTAAGGCTTAGCTGTAACAGGAACATCCATCTACAGTAAGGCTAGCTGTAACAGGAACATCAACATCTACAGTAAGGCTAGCTGTAACAGGAACATCAACCATCTACAGTACGGCTAGCTGTAACAGGAACATAACCATCTACAATAAGGCTAGCTGTACAGGGAACATCAACATCTACAGTAAGAGCTGTAACAGGAACATCAACATCTACAGTAAGGCTAGCTGTAACAGGAACATCAACATCACAGTAAGGCTAGCTGTAACAGGAACATCAACATCTACAGTAAGGCTTAGCTGTAACAGGAACATCAACATCTACAGTAAGGCTAGCTGTAACAG
>NW_027034711.1:0-8649 GCF_034236695.1 Oncorhynchus nerka | reverse complement strand
AATATGGTGAGGAAGTTACTCTTAAAGAATGACCAGGCATCCTCAACTGACGGGATGAGGTCAACCTTAACCCTAACTCCTAAACCTTAACCCTAGCCCTAGCCCTAAACCTTAAACCTAGCCCCAAACCTTAACCCTAGCCCTAAACCCTTAACGTAATTCTAACACTAATTCTAACCTAAACCCTAAACCCCATAGAAATAGCATTTGACCTTGTGGCCTAACAGAATGTCCGCAGTTGGCCAAATATTTGTTTGTATCCTATTCTTGTGGGGACTTCTGTTCAAAGAATAGTTAAACACGTCCACACACACATTTCATTCAACTCCCTTGAAGAAACATTGACCTGTTTAAATATTTGACCTCTTGAGACCCACCCTGGCACTCTGCCCAATCATTGGATGTATCCAGATCTCTCTATTGAGGCTTCTATCAAATTGAAGATATTTGCCTTTTTTTGCTAAAGGTACAGACTCAGAGCTCCTAAATGGCATATCATTCACTGCAGTTGGAGGAAACGCTGTGATAAACCTGTTATCCCACTTTAAGCTGCAATATGTACCTTTTTGGACAATAGAAATGCGTTATAGATCTGTCACTCTCAACCCAACCAAATTCACATAGAAATGTGTTATAGATCTGTCACTCTCAACCCAACCAAATTCACATAGAAATGTGTTATAGATCTGTCACTCTCAACCCAACCAAGATCTGTTCTTGTGGTAGATCTGTTCTACACCAGATTAACCTTAGACAGACTGGCTGACTGGCTGACTGGCTGACAGGCTGACTGACTGGCTGACTGGCTGACTGGCTCACAGGCTGACAGACTGACTGGCTGACAGGCTGACAGGCTGACTGGCTGACTGGCTGACTGGGTGACAGGCTGACTGACTGGCTGACTGGCTGACAGGCTGACAGGCTGACTGACTGGATGACTGGCTGACAGGCTGACAGGCTGACAGGCTGGCTGACAGGCTTACAGGCTGACAGGCTGACAGGCTGACTGACTGGATGACTGGCTGACAGGCTGACTGACTGGATGACTGACTGACAGGCTGGGTGACTGGCTGACTGGCTGACTGACTGGCTGGCTGAAAGGCTGACTGACTGGCTGACTGACTGACTGACTGACTGACTGGCTGACTGACTGACTGACTGACTGGCTGACTAACTGACTGACTGACTGGCTGACTGGCTGGCTGACTGGCTGGCTGAAAGGCTGACTGACTGACTGACTTACTGGCTGACTGGCTGACTGGCTGGCTGGCTGGCTGACTGGCTGACAGGCTGACAGGCTGACTGACTGACTGACTGGCTGACTGACTGACAGGCTGACTGACTGACTGGCTGACTGACTGGCTGGCTGGTTGACTGGCTGGCTGGCCGACTAACTGACTGGCTGGCTGACTGCAGCCCTGGCCCACATTACTTAACATACTGTAAGGTTCTGTATATATTTTCTTAGTCAACTTGCGTTCTGTTTCTTTGTGTTCTGGAACGTAGCCCTGTTCCTTTGTGTTCTGGAACATAGCCCTGTTTCTTTGTGTTCTGGAACGTAGCCCTGTTTCTTTGTGTTCTGGAACGTAGCCCTGTTTCTTTGTGTTCTGGAACGTAGCCCTGTTTCTTTGTGTTCTGGAACGTAGCCCTGTTTCTTTGTGTTCTGGAACGTAGCCCTGTTTCTTTGTGTTCTGGATCGTAGCCCTGTTTCTTTGTGTTCTGGAACGTAGCCTGTTTCTTGGTGTTCTGGAACGTAGCCCTGTTTCTTTGTGTTCTCGAACATAGCCCTGTTTCTTTGTGTTCTGGAACGTAGCCCTGTCTCTTTGTGTTCTGGAACGTAGCCCTGTTTCTTTGTGTTCTGGAATGTAGCCCTGTTTCTTGGTGTTCTGGAACGTAGCCCTGTTTCTTTGTGTTCTGGAATGTAGCCCTGTTTCTTGGTGTTCTGGAACGTAGCCCTGTTTCTTTGTGTTCTGGAACGTAGCCCTGTTTCTTTGTGTTCTTGAACGTAGCCCTGTTTCTTTGTGTTCTTGAACGTAGCCCTGTTTCTCATTGATTTCACCTGTGTTAGTTACTCACCTGGTCTCATCAGCTCCATATTTAGTTCAGTTCATTCTGTTTGTACCTTTGTGAGGTATTCTTCGTTTTGACTCTACTGAGCCTTTTCCTAGCTTGTTTGTGAGAACCAGTTATAGCCTTCAGTACTAGTTTTGATTCACCTGCCTGTTTGCCTACCTGTGTATGACCATTGCCTGCCTGTGACCACGATTCCTGCCTTCTGCGAAGGAGAAATAAACATCTGCCACGCCCTGCACGTTGATCTACACCTTTTTCTCCCTGGGTATTCATTACAGATACACCAGATTAACCTTAGACAGACTGGCTGACTGGCTGACTGCAACCCTGGGCCACATTACTTAACGTACACCCGAGAATCTCTCTACACTACAGCCTCCCAAAAATCAGTTAGTCAGCCAGCCAGTCATTCAGTCAGCCAGTCAGTCAGCCAGTCAGTCAGTCAGTCAGCCAGTCAGCCAGCCAGCCAGCCAGCCAGCCAGCCAGTCAGTCAGCCAGTCATTCAGTCAGCCAGTCAGTCATTCAGTCAGCCAGTCATTCAGTCAGCCAGTCAGCCAGTCATTCAGCCAGTCAGTCAGTCAGCCAGTCAGCCAGTCAGCCAGTCAGCCAGCCAGTCAGCCAGTCATTCAGTCAGCCAGTCATTCAGTCAGCCAGTCATTCAGTCAGCCAGTCAGCCAGTCAGCCAGTCATTCAGTCAGCCAGTCAGCCAGTCAGTCAGCCAGTCAGTCAGTCAGTCAGTCAGTCAGTCAGTCAGTCAGCCAGCCAGCCAGCCAGCCAGCCAGCCAGTCAGCCAGCCAGCCAGCCAGTCAGTCAGCACTAGCAAGCCTGGAGGATGTATTAATTCTGGAACCCTCCTCTCACCTGTGGAGAGTTTAATAAACTGGAGTGTATTACAGAGTTGTTGAGAGTTAATGGTTAGAAAGAGAAGGCATTGGGGTTATGGCGTTCTCTATGTGCCTGGCTGGTTGGAGATTCCATGAGGCTCGCGTTGATGAAATCACATCTTATTGGTCACATACACATGTTTAACAGATGTTATTTGCCACATACACATCTTATTGCAGGTGTAGTGAAATGCTTGAGTTTCTGAGTTCCAACAGAGCAGCAATATCTAACAATTTACAACCATACACACAACCTAAAAGTAAAAGAATGTAATTAAGGAATATATAAATATTAGGATGAGCAGAGTGACTAAAATACAGTAGAATAGAATACAGTATGTTCATATGAGATGAGTAAAGCAAAAATATGTAAACATTATTAAATTGACCAGTGATTCCAAGTCTATGTATATTGGGCAGCAGTCTCTAAGGTGCAGGGTTACGTAACCGAGTGGAAGCCGCCTAGTGATGGCTATTTAACAGTCTGATGGCCTTGTCAGTCAGCCAGTCATTCAGTCAGCCAGTCATTCAGTCAGTCAGCCAGTCAGCCAGTCAGCCAGCCAGTCATTCAGTCAGTCAGTCAGTCAGCCAGTCAGCCAGTCAGCCAGTCAGTCAGTCAGTCAGTCAGTCAGTCAGCCAGTCATTCAGTCATTCAGTCAGCCAGTCAGTCAGCCAGCCAGTCATTCAGTCAGCCAGTCAGCCAGCCAGTCAGCCAGTCATTCAGCCAGTCAGTCAGTCAGTCAGTCAGAGAGTCTATATACATTGTGTGCAAAAGGCATGAGGAGGTAGGCGAATAATTACAATTTTGCAGATTAACACTGGAGTGATAAATGATCAGATGGTCATGTACAGGTAGAGATATTGGTGTGAAAAAAGAGCAGAAAAGTAAATAAATAAAAACAGTATGGGGATGAGGTAGGTAAAATTGGGTGGGCTATTTACTGATAGACTATGTACAGCTGCAGCGATCGGTTAGCTGCTCAGATAGCAGATGTTTGAAATTGGTGAGGGAGATAAAAGTCTCCAACTTCAGCGGTTTTTGCAATTCGTTCCAGTCACAGGCAGCAGAGAACTGGAATGGCGGTTATGATATCGTTTAGTACCTTGAGCGTGGCTGAGGTGCACCCATGACCGGCTCGGAAACCAGATTGCACAGCGGAGAAAAGGTACGGTGGGATTCGAGATGGACAGTGACCTGTTTGTTGACTTGGCTTTCGAAGACCTTAGATAGGCAGGGCAGGATGGATATAGGTCTGTAACAGTTTGGGTCCAGGGTGTCTCTCCCTTTGAAGAGGGGGATGACTGCGGCAGCTTTCCAATCCTTGGGGATCTCAGACGATATGAAAGAGAGGTTGAACAGGCTTGTAATAGGGGTTGCGACAATGGCGGCGGATAGTTTCAGAAATAGAGGGTCCAGATTGTCAAGCCCAGCTGATTTGTACGGGTCCAGGTTTTGCAGCTCTTTCAGAACATCTGCTATCTGGATTTGGGTAAAAGAGAACCTGGAGAGGCTTGGGCGAGTAGCTGCGGGGGGGAGGGGGGCGGAGCTGTTGGCCGAGGTTGGAGTAGCCAGGAGGAAGGCATTGCCAGCCGTTGAGAAATGCTTGTTGAAGTTTTCGATATTCATGGATTTATCGGTGGTGACCGTGTTACCTAGCCTTAGTGCAGTGGGCAGCTGGGAGGAGGTGCTCTTGTTCTCCATGGACTTAACAGTGTCCCAGAACGTTTTGGAGTTAGAACTACAGGATGCAAATTTCTGCCTGAAGAAGCTGGCATTTGCTTTCCTGACTGACTGCGTGTATTGGTTCCTGACTTCCCTGAACAGTTGCATAGCGCGGGGAATATTCAATGCTATTGCAGTCCGCCACAGGATGTTTTTGTGCTGGTCGATGGCAGTCAGGTCTGGAGTGAACCAAAGGCTATATCTGTTCTTAGTTCTGCATTTTTTGAATGGAGCATGCTTATCTAAAATGGTGAGGAAGTTACTTTTAAAGAATGACCAGGCATCCTCAACTGACGGGATGAGGTCAATATCCTTCCAGGATACCCGGGCCAGGTCGATTAGAAAGTGTTTTAGGGAGCATTTGACAGTGATGAGGGGTGGTCGTTTGACTGCGGATCCGTAGCGGATACAGGCAATGAGGCAGTGATTGCTGAGATCTTGGTTGAAGACAGTGGAGTGTATTTGGAGGGCCAGTTGGTCAGGATGACGTCTATGAGGTGCCCTTGTTTACAGATTTAGGTTGTACCTGGTGGGTTCCTTGATGATTTGTGAGATTGAGGGCATCTAGCTTAGATTGCAGGACTGCCGGGTGTTAAGCATATCCCAGTTTAGGTCACCCTAACAGAACAAACTCTGAAGCTAGATGGGGGCGATCAATTCACAAATGGTGTCCAGGGCACAGCTGGGAGCTGAGGGGGGTCGGTAGCAGGCGGCAACAGTAAGAGACTTATTTCTGGAGAGAGTCATTTTTTTAATTAGTAGTTCGAACTGTTTGGGTATGGACCTGGAAAGTATGACATTACTTTGCAGGCTATCTCTGCAGTAGACTGCAACTCCTCCCCCTTTGGCAGTTCTATCTTGACGGAAAATATTATAGTTGGGTATGGAAATCTCCGAATTTTTCGTGGCCTTCCTGAGCCAGGATTCAGACACTGCAAAGACATCAGAGTTAGCAGTGTGCTAAAGCAGTGAGTAAGAAAAACTTAGAGAGGAGGCTTCTGATGTTGACATGCATGAAACCATGCATGATGATTGAGTTGGAGGCGTGCATGGCCACGCAGTCGTGGTTGAACAGGGAGTACAGGAGAGGGCTCAGAACGCACCCTTGTGGGGCTCCAGTGTTGAGGATCAGCGGGCTGGAGATGTTGTTACCTACCCTCACCACCTGGGGGCGGCCCGTCAGGAAGTCCAGTACCCAGTTGCACAGGGTGGGGTCGAGACCCAGGGTCTCGAGCTTGATGACGAGTTTGGAGGGTACTATGGTGTTAAATGCTGAGCTATCGTCGATGAACAGCATTCTCACATAGGTATTCCTCTTGTCCAGATGTAAGGGCAGTGTGCAGTGGTTGAGATGCATCGTCTGTGGACCTATTTCGGTGGTAAGCAAATTGGAGTGGGTCTAGGGTGTCAGGAAGGGAGTGAAGGTGATATGGTCCTCTGACTAGTCTCCCAAAGCACTTCATGATGACGGAAGTGAGTGCTACGAGGCGGTAGTCGTTTAGCTCAGTTACCTTAGCTTTCTTGGGAACAGGGACAATGGTGGCCCTCTTGAAGCATGTGGGAACAGCAGACTGAGATAAGGTTTGATTTAATATGTCGTAAACACACCAGCCAGCTGGTCTGTGCATGCTCTGAGGACGCGCGGCTGGGGATGCCGTCTGGGCCTGCAGCCTTGCGAGGTTAATACGTTTAAATGCTTTACTCACATCGGCTGCAGTGAAGGGGAGTCCGTGGTTTTGGTTGCGGGCCGTGTCAGGCACTGTATTGTCCTCAAAGCGGGCAAAAGTTATTTAGTCTGCCTGGGAGCAAGACATCCTGGTCCGCGACGGCTGGTTCTCTTTTTGTAATCCGTGATTGACTGTAGACCCAGCCACATACCTCTTATGTCTGAGCCGTTGAATTGCCTGGGAAGTGGATACATGTCCCACACAGTATCCTGTTCCCTTTAAACAGCACAACATGTTCACCAGGGCCCTAGGGAGACATTTAGGACACCCTTTATACAGCACAACATGTTTACCAGGGCTGGGAGACATTAAATAGGGTGCCATTTGGGACGCAGTCTTGATCTTTTTTCAGTGAAGCTTGTTCTCTGTAGACTTGAGAACCTTTCGACTAGAAGAACCTTTCGACTAGAGAACCTTTCGACTAGAGAACCTTTCAACTAGAGAACCTTTCGACTAGAGAACCTTTCGACTAGAGAACACCTTTCGACTAGAGAACCTTTTGACTAGAGAACCTTTCGACTAGAGAACCTTTCGACTAGAGAACCTTTCAACTAGAGAACCTGTAGACTAGTGAACCTGTAGACTAGAGAACCTTTCAACTAGAGAACCTGTAGACTAGAGAACCTGTAGACTAGAGAACCTGTAGACTAGTGAACCTGTAGACTAGAGAACGTTTCAACTAGAGAACCTGTAGACTAGTGAACCTGTAGACTAGAGAACCTTTCGACTAGAGAACCTTTCAACTACAGAGCCTGTAGACTAGAGAACCTGTAGACTAGAGAACCTTTCAACTAGAGAACCTTTCAACTAGAGAGCCTGTAGACTAGAGAACCTGTAGACTAGAGAACCTGTAGACTAGAGAACCTGTAGACTAGAGAACCTTTCAACTAGAGAACCTGTAGACTAGTGAACCTGTAGACTAGAGAACCTTTCAACTAGAGAACCTGTAGACTAGTGAACCTGTAGACTAGAGAACCTTTCGACTAGTGAACCTGTAGACTAGAGAACCTTTCGACTAGAGAACCTTTTGACTAGAGAACCTTTCAACTAGAGAGCCTGTAGACTACAGAACCTGTAGACTAGTGAACCTGTAGACTAGAGAACCTGTAGACTAGAGAACCTGTAGACTAGAGAACCTGTAGACTAGAGAACCTGTAGACTAGTGAACCTGTAGACTAGAGAACCTGTAGACTAGAGAACCTTTCAACTAGAGAGCCTGTAGACTAGAGAACCTGTAGACTAGTGCACCTGTAGACTAATGAACCTGTAGACTAGAGAACCTGTAGACTAGAGAACCTGTAGACTAGAGAACCTGTAGACTAGAGAGCCTGTAGACTAGATCACTGCAAGTCTGTTGTGATCTGTAGTGCAGAAATGATAAGGATTGGCTCTATCTGTCAGTCAGTCTGTCTGTTGTGAGTGGTGAAGTCTGTGGTGCCATGTGGGAGGATGGAGAGGTGGAGAGGGAGGGAGATGGGATGGGTAGAGAGGAGAGTGATAATGAAAGGGAGGGGATGGAGAGAGACAGAGACACAGAGAGAGGATTACACAGATCCACAAAGAATTCGAAAACAAATCCAATTTTGATAAACTCCCATATCTACTGGGTGAAATACCACAGTGTGCCATCACAGCAGCAAGATGTGTGGCCTGTTGCCACAAGAAAATGGCAACCAGTGAAGAACAAACACCATTGTAAATACAACCCATATTTATGTTTATTTATTTTATATACCGAAGCTGCATTACACAGCTGTAACTACGTAATCTGCCTAAAGCAATATCCCCTCAATGCTTTGGATCTGAAAACAATGCTGCGCAATCTGTCTGTATTGATCTCGATTGATTCTGTTTACTGCTCTAGGTTATAATTATTGATTGGATAACATTTACTATTATACTATATATTGTATATGTCTTATTCATTCTTTATGCTGTGCCCACTGCACCGAACACCCCTGAAGAATTATCACTGTATTATCACTGTGACATATTGTAATGTTTTCCTGTATGTCTCCATTATTCCCGTAAGGGATGGGTTTTGCTAACTTGCGATTTGATACAAAAATAAAAATGTAATTCATTAATGTAGGAAGAAACATCCTGCATAGCAAAAGGAAATACAGTTCCTGCCACGTTTCGTCGTAGAGTGAGGAGACCAAAGCACAACGTGAATACATTTTCTATTTATTAATGAAGATGAACATATCCTACATTACTACATATCCATCATATCCATCAT
>NW_027034710.1:0-8649 GCF_034236695.1 Oncorhynchus nerka | reverse complement strand
AAGTCCACAATCATTTCCTTAGTTTTGTTGACGTTGAGTGTGAGGTTATTTTCCTGACACCACACTCCGAGGCCCTCACCTCCTCCCTGTAGGCCGTCTCGTCGTTGTTGGTAATCAAGCCTACCACTGTTGTGTCGTCCGCAAACTTGATGATTGAGTTGGAGGCGTGCGTGGCCACGCAGTCGTGGGTGAACAGGGAGTACAGGAGAGGGCTCAGAACGCACCCTTGTGGGGCCCCAGTGTTGAGGATCAGTGGGGAGGAGATGTTGTTGCCTAACCTCACCACCTGGGGGCGGCCCGTCAGGAAGTCCAGTACCCAGTTGCACAGGGCGGGGTCGAGACCCAGGATCTCGAGCTTGATGACGAGCTTGGAGGGTACTAATGGTGTTGAATGCCGAGCTGTAGTCGATGAACAGCATTCTCACATAGGTATTCATCTTGTCCAGATGGGTTAGGGCAGTGTGCAGTGTGGTTGAGATAGCATCGTCTGTGGACCTATTTGGGCGGTAAGCAAATTGGAGTGGGTCTAGGGTGTCAGGTAGGGTGGAGGTGATATGGTCCTTGACTAGTCTCTCAAAGCACTTCATGATGACGGAAGTGAGTGCTACGGGGCGGTAGTCGTTTAGCTCAGTTACATTAGCTGTCTTGGGAACAGGAACAATGGTGGCCCTCTTGAAGCATGTGGGAACAGCAGACTGGTATAGGGATTGATTGAATATGTCCGTAAACACACCGGCCAGCAAGTCTGCGCATGCTCTGAGGGCGCGGCTGGGGATGCCGTCTGGGCCTGCAGCCTTGCGAGGGTTAACACGTTTAAATGTTTTACTCACCTCTGCTGCAGTGAAGGAGAGACCGCATGTTTTCGTTGCAGGCCGTGTCAGTGTCACTGTATTGTCCTCAAAGCGGGCAAAAAAGTGATTTAGTCTGCCTGGGAGCAAGACATTCTGGTCCGTGACTGGGCTGGATTTCTTCCTGTAGTCCGTGATTGACTGTAGACCCTGCCACATGCCTCTTGTGTCTGAGCCGTTGAATTGAGATTCTACTTTGTCTCTGTACTGACGCTTAGCTTGTTTGATAGCCTTGCGGAGGGAATAGCTGCACTGTTTCTATTCGGTCATGTTACCAGACACCTTGCCCTGATTAAAAGCAGTGGTTCGCGCTTTCAGTTTCACGCGAATGCTTCCATCAATCCACGGTTTCTGGTTAGGGAATGTTTTAATCGTTGCTATGGGAACGACATCTTCAACGCACGTTCTAATGAACTTGCACACCGAATCAGCGTATTCGTCAATGTTGTTATCTGGCCAATCTGAAACATATCCCAGTCACGTGATGGAAGCAGTCTTGGAGTGTGGAGTCAGCTTGGTCGGACCAGCGTTGGACAGACCTCAGCGTGGGGAGCCTCTTGTTTTAGTTTCTGTCTGTAGGCGGGATCAACAAAATGGAGTCGTGGTCAGCTTTTCCGAAGGGGGCGGGGCAGGGCCTTATATGCATCGCGGAAGTTAGAGTAACAATGATCCAAGGTTTTTCCACCCCTGGTTGCGCAATCGATATGCTGATAAAATTTAGGGAGTCTTGTTTTCAGATTAGCCTTGTTAAAATCCCCAGCTACAATGAATGCAGCCTCCGGATAAATGGTTTCCAGTTTGCAAAGAGTTAAATAAAGTTCGTTCAGAGCCATCGATGTGTCTGCTTGGGGGGGGATATATACGGCTGTGATTATAATCGAAGAGAATTCTCTTGGTAGATAATGCGGTCTACATTTGATTGTGAGGAATTCTAAATCAGGTGAACAGAAGGATTTGAGTTCCTGTATGTTTCTTTCATCACACCATGTCTCGTTAGCCATAAGGCATACGCCCCAGCCCCTCTTCTTACCAGCAAAGTGTTTGTTTCTGTTGGCGCGATGCGTGGAGAAACCCGTTGGCTGCACCGCCTCGGATAGCGTCTCTCCAGTGAGCCATGTTTCCGTGAAGCACAGAACGTTACAGTCTCTGATGTCCCTCTGGAATGCTACCCTTGATCGGATTTCATCAACCTTGTTGTCAAGAGACTGGACATTGGCAAGAAGAATGCTAGGGAGTGGTGCACGGTGTGCCCGTCTCCGGAGTCTGACCAGAAGACCGCCTCGTTTCCCTCTTTTTCTGAGTCGTTTTTTTTGGGTCGCTGCATGCGATCCATTCCGTTGTCCTGTTTGTAAGGCAGAACACAGGATCCGCGTTGCGAAAAACATATTCTTGGTCGTACTGATGGTGAGTTGACGCTGATCTTATACATTTACATTTACATTTAAGTCATTTAGCAGACGCTCTTATCCAGAGCGACTTACAAATTGGTGCATTCACCTTATGACATCCAGTGGAACAGTAGTGCATCTAAATATTTTAAGGGGGAGGGGGGGTGAGAGGGATTACTTTATCCTATCCTAGGTATTCCTTAAAGAGGTGGGGTTTCAGGTATCTCCGGAAGGTGGTGATTGACTCCGCTGTCCTGGCGTCGTGAGGGAGTTTGTTCCACCATTGGGGGGCCAGAGCAGCGAACAGTTTTGACTGGGCTGAGCGGGAACTGTACTTCCTCAGTGGTAGGGAGGCGAGCAGGCCAGAGGTGGATGAACGCAGTGCCCTTGTTTGGGTGTAGGGCCTGATCAGAGCCTGGAGGTACTGAGGTGCCGTTCCCCTCACAGCTCCGTAGGCAAGCACCATGGTCTTTTAGCGGATGCGAGCTTCAACTGGAAGCCAGTGGAGGGAGCGGAGGAGCGGGGTGACGTGAGAGAACTTGGGAAGGTTGAACACCAGACGGGCTGCGGCGTTCTGGATGAGTTGTAGGGGTTTAATGGCACAGGCAGGGAGCCCAGCCAACAGCGAGGTGCAGTAATCCAGACGGGAGATGACAAGTGCCTGGATTAGGACCTGCGCCGCTTCCTGTGTGAGGCAGGGTCGTACTCTGCGGATGTTGTAGAGCATGAACCTACAGGAACGGGCCACCGCCTTGATGTTAGTTGAGAACGACAGGGTGTTGTCCAGGATCACGCCAAGGTTCTTAGCGCTCTGGGAGGAGGACACAATGGAGTTGTCAACCGTGATGGCGAGATCATGGAACGGGCAGTCCTTCCCCGGGAGGAAGAGCAGCTCCGTCTTGCCGAGGTTCAGCTTGAGGTGGTGATCCGTCATCCACACTGATATGTCTGCCAGACATGCAGAGATGCGATTCGCCACCTGGTCATCAGAAGGGGGAAAGGAGAAGATTAATTGTGCGTCGTCTGCATAGCAATGATAGGAGAGACCATGTGAGGTTATGACAGAGCCAAGTGACTTGGTGTATAGCGAGAATAGGAGAGTGCCTAGAACAGAGCCCTGGGGGACACCAGTGGTGAGAGCACGTGGTGTGGAGACGGATTCTCGCCACACCACCTGGTAGGAGCGACCTGTCAGGTAGGACGCAATCCAAGCGTGGGCCGCGCCGGAGATGTATGTAATGAAACCTAAGATGACCTGGGGTACTAATGTAAGAAATAACACGT
Organism: Oncorhynchus nerka; assembly: GCF_034236695.1. NCBI lineage: Eukaryota > Metazoa > Chordata > Actinopteri > Salmoniformes > Salmonidae > Oncorhynchus > Oncorhynchus nerka. The sequence goes on along the minus strand of NW_027034710.1, from coordinate 5,129 downwards.
AAAAAAACAAAAAACTGCATAGTTTCCTAGGAACGCGAAGCGAGGCGGCCATCTCTGTCGGCGCCGGAAGTACACACATAGGTCTGTGCCGATCCTGACAGGAAGTGTGCTAGCAGGGTGGCCCATTGCTCATGGGGCTATTTCTCCCTAGCAGCCGTCCTCTTGAAGGCTTGGAGTTAAGCCTCGATGTCGTCAGCTTCTGTCAGCTTCAGTATAAACCTACTGGGTTTGGAACGAGAGACTGCTGTGCCTGCCGTCATGCTGGCCTGGGCGGCTGTCGGTTGGCTGAGTTCAGCTCGCAGGAGAGCGGTCTGCTGACGCTGTTCCTCCAGAAGCTCACAGATGCATAGCCTGCTGGGCTATGTTCACCTCCACCAGCTGTTTCACCAAAGCTTCCATTGTGCTATGTGTCTGTTGAGTTATTGAGTTTGGTTTGCCCACATTTTCCACCACGTGTAACAGGTTCAAGGGTGTGGGGTTTCCAATTCACCAAGTTCAATAACCAAACATGCACAAGGAGCACAACTAGAATTGCAATTGGGAGTTTATTAGGGATTATTGTACACTGGGGAAAAAGGGGTATTCATCAACCGTTTCAGCCCACAATCCATTCGTGTTGTCTATTAGATTCTCCAGGGTAATCCTAAAACACAGGTCCTCAGCCTAACTGGTTCAGTACACAGTGGGGGTAATCAGACAGTCCAGGTCACAATGGGTGATCACACAGCTATTTCTCTCTTCTCACACGCTTCATAACACACGCTTCCCTCTCCATTCTCTGCCCCTTTGTGCAGGCCGCTTCCTCTTTTATCCATAAGCACTCCCTGGCTTAAGGACCCACAGGCTTGCCTCGTTGGGACAGGAAGTCCATATAAGGCTCGGGGGTGGAGCAACCGGGTTGCAAGGTATCTCCCTTCAATAACCACTCCCCTCACCTCTCCCTGCCATCTGTCACAATATATTTAAAAAAATTATTCAGATTTTTAAGCACCCCAACTTCCCACGGCAAAGATTACATCTCACTATAATAGCCCATATGGTGGTCCATAATAAACCTACGAGCTGGGACACGACAGGATGTAAACACAGTCCTAATAATACTACATCTAATAAATGCTTCACCAAAAAAAGCCAGACATTTGTATTATTGTTTTATACATAATCCCTTATGTTAAAGATGTCACACAGCTAAGCCATCTGAATAAGGTATCAGGTAAGCCATCTGAATAAGGTATCAGCTAAGCCATCTGAATAAGATATCAGCTAAGCCATCTGAATAAGGTATCAGCTAAGCCATCTGAATAAGGTATCAGCTAAGCCATCTGAATAAGGTATCAGCTATGCCATCTGAATAAGGTATCAGCCAAGCCATCTGAATAAGGTATCAGCTAAGCCATCTGAATAAGGTATCAGCTAAGCCATCTGAATAAGGTATCAGCTAAGCCATCTGAATAAGGTATCAGCCAAGCCATCTGAATAAGGTATCAGCTAAGCCATCTGAATAAGGTATCAGCTAAGCCATCTGAATAAGGTATCAGCTACGCCATCTGAATAAGGTATCAGCTAAGCCATCTGAATAAGGTATCACCTAAACCATCTGAATAAGGTATCAGCTAAGCCATCTGAATAAGGTATCACCTAAACCATCTGAATAAGGTATCAGCTAAGCCATCTGAATAAGATATCTGGCTTTTAACTGGAGGAAAAGACAAAAAGACATGACTAAGAACCCATGATATAAACACCCCCCCATCCAACAGTAACACATGACATAAACACACCCGTTCTCCACCAACAACCCATGATAAAAAAACACTCCTCCACCAATTACCTATGATATAAACCCAACCCCCTCCACCAAAAACCTACGATATAAACCCAACCTCCTCTACCAATAACCCATTATATAAACCCAACCCCCTCCACCAATAACCCATTATATAAACCCAACCCCCTCCACCAATAACCCATTATATAAACCCAACCTCCAAAACCTAATATAAACCCAACCCCTCCAATAACCCATTATATAAACCCAACCTCCACCAATAACCCATTATATAAACCCAACCTCCTCTACCAATAACCCATTATATAAACCCAACCCTCCACCAATAACCCATTATATAAACCCAACCCCTCTACCAATAACCCATTATATAAACCCAACCCCCTCCACCAAAAACCTACGATATAAACCCAACCCCCTCTACCAATAACCCATTATATAAACCCAACCTCCTCTACCAATAACCCATTATATAAACCCAACCCCCTCTACCAATAACCCATTATATAAACCCAACCCCTCCACCAATAACCCATTATATAAACCCAACCCTCCACCAAAAGCCCATTATATAAACCCAACCCCTCCACCAATAACCCATTATATAAACCCAACCCTCCACCAATAACCCATTATATAAACCCAACCCCTCTACCAATAACCCATATATAAACCCAACCCCTCCACCAAAACCTACGATATAAACCCAACCTCCTCTACCAATAACCCATTATATAAACCCAACCTCCTCTACCAATAACCCATTATATAAACCCAACCCCCTCTACCAATAACCCATTATATAAACCCAACCCCTCCACCAATAACCCATTATATAAACCCAACCCCCTCCACCAATAACCCATTATATAAAAACCCCCTCCACCAAAAGCCCCCAACCTCCTACCAATAACCCATTATATAAACCCAACCCCTCTACCAATAACCCATTATATAAACCCAACCCCTCTACCAATAACCCATTATATAAACCCAACCCTCCACCAAAAACCTACGATATAAAACCCAACCCCCTCTACCAATAACCCATTATATAAACCCAACCCCCACCAAAAACCTTCCAACCAATAACCCATTATTTAAACACCCCCCTCCACCAATAAGCCATTATATAAACCCAACCCTCCACCAAAACCTACGATATAAACCCAACCCCTCTACCAATAACCCATTATATAAACCCAATCCCCCCACCAATAACCCATTATGTAAACACCCTCCACCAATAACCTATTATGTAACCCTGCCCACAATAACCCATTATATAACCCCTACAATAACCCAATATTTAAATCCCCCCTCACCAAAAACCCATGATAACACCCCACTCCTCCACCAATAACCTAAGATATAAATTCACCACCCACCAACCAATAACCCATTTTACACCCCCCTCCACCAATAACCCATGATATAACCCCCATCCCCATCCCCAATAACCCATGACATAAGGGTGGCAGGGTAGCCTAGTGGTTAGAGTGTTGGACTAGTATCCGGAAGGTTGCAAGTTCAAACCCCCGAGCTGACAAGGTACAAATCTGTCGTTCTGCCCCTGAACAGGCAGTTAACTCTCTGTTCCTAGGCAGTCATTGAAAATAATAAGAATTTTTTCTTAACTGACTTGCCTGGTAAAATAAAAATAATAACCCATGATATAACCCCCCTCCACAATAACCCATGGTGTAACCCCCTCCTCCAATAACCCTTGGTATAAACCCCCTTCTACTGATAACCCATGATATTTGTATTTTTTTATGGATCCCCATACTCTTCCAGGGGTCCGGTAAAATTAAAACCTCTTTGGGACAGGGGGCAGCATTTTCACTTTTTGATAAATAGCGTGCCCAAATTCAACTTCCTGCTACTCATCACCAGAATATAAGATATGTATTATTAGTAGATATGGATAGAAACACTCTGAAGTTTCCAAAACTGTTTGAATCATGTCTGTGACTATAACAGAACTTATGTAGCACGCAAAATCCCGAGGACAAACCATTCAGATATTTTATTTTAGGTCACTGTCGATTCAATGAATTTTCATTTTCAATTTGATCGATTTTTAACATTTAAAAATACCTAAAGTTGTATTACAAAAGTAGTTTGAAATGTTTTGGCAAAGTTTACAGGTAACTTTTGAGATATTTTGTAGTAACGTTGCGCAAATTGGAAGCTGTGTTTTTCTGGATCAAACGCGCCAAATAAATGTATATTTATGGACATTTTGGATATATATCGACGGAATTAATCAAACAAAAGGACCATTTGTGATGTTTATGGGACATATTGGAGTGCCAACAAAAGAAGGTCGTCAAAGGTAAGGCATGATTTAGATTTTATTTCTGCGTTTTGTGTTGCGCCTGCAGGGTTGAAATATGCTACTCTCTTTGCTTACGGTTGTGCTATCATCAGATAATAGCATCTTATGCTTTCGCCGAAAAGCCTTATTGAAATCTGACATGTTGGCTGGATTCACAAGGAGTGTAGCTTTAATTTGGTATCTTACATGTGTGATTTAATAAAAGTTTGTTTTTATAGTGTTTTTATTTTATTTGGCGCACTGCAATTTCCCTATTGGCCAAGTGGGACGTGACTGTCCCGCCTATCCCAGAGAGGTTTTAATTAAGGCAGTTGTACAACTTTAAAAACATTACAATACATTCATTCACTCATATTGTGAGGACGTTGGTAACATGAAAAATAAAGAGTCAGGCGCAGGACACAGTTCTGAGTAATCATCCAAAATTTACTCCAAAATAAGTAAGATTCCAACAAGGAACAAATACAATAATCCCAAGCACGAACAACGAGAACCCAGATGACAAACAATAATGCACAAAACAGAGGGTTAAATAAGGAACATAATTAATGGAATAGAAACCAGGTGTGTCTGATCAAGACAAAACAAGACGAAAATGAAACATAGATCGGTGGTGTCTAGAAAGCCGGTGATGTCGACCGCCGAACACCGCCCGAAGAAGGAGAGGGACCAACTTCGGCCGAAGTCACATATCAGTCTTGTTCTGAACGTTGTTGACTTCATAAATCTGCACAAACCCTAGTCTAAATGATGATTCAGCGATACACAAATTGGCTTAATTATTTATTTACTAACTAACTAAATAATCACACAGAATTACATGAACACACACAGATTATATAGAGGCGATAGGTAGCCTAGTGGTTAGAGTGTTGGACTTGTAACCGAAAGTGTTGCTATATCGAATCCCCGAGCTGACAAGGTAAAAATCTGTTGTTCTGCCCCTGAACAAGGCACTTAACCCAACCCTCATTGTAAATAAGAACTTGTTCTTAACTG
>NW_027034709.1:0-8649 GCF_034236695.1 Oncorhynchus nerka | reverse complement strand
CCTCTACCTCCCTCTCTACCTCCCCTCTACTTCCCTCTCTACCTCGCTCTTTACATCCCTCTTTTCCTCCCTCTCAACATCCCTCTCTACCTCCCTCTCTACATCCCTCTCTACCTCCCTCTACCTCCCTCTCTACCTCCCTCTCTAAATCCCACTCTACCTCCCTCTCTACCTCACACTCTACCTCCTCTCTACCTCCCTCTCTAAATCCCTATCTACATCCCTCTCTAAATCCCTCTCTACCTCCCACTCTACTTCCCTCTCTACCTCCACTCTACCTCCCTCTCTACCTCCCTCTCTAAATCCCTCTCTACCTCCCTCTACCTCCCCTCTACATCCCTCTCTAAATCCCTCTCTAAATCCCTCTCTAAATCCCTCTATACCCCCAATCTACCTCCCCTCTACATCCCTCTCTAAATCCCTCTCTAAATCCCTTCTCTACTTCCCACTCTACCTCCGTCTCTACCTCCCTCTCTAAATCCCTCTCTACCTCCCTCTCTACAGCACTCTCTACCTTGCTCTTTACATCCCTCGTTTCCTCCCTCTCAACATCCCTCTCCTACATCCCTCTCTACCTCCCTCTCTAAATCCCTCTACCTCCCTCTCTACCTCACACTCTACCTCCCTCTCTACCTCCTCTCTAAATCCTCTCTACATCCCTCTCCTAAATCTCTCTCTACCTCCCTCTCTAAATCCCTCTCCCCTCCCCTCCCTCCCTCTTTCCTCTAAATCCCTCTCTACCCTCCCCTCTCTACCTCCCTCTTTACATCCCTCTAAATCCCTCTCCCCTCTCTGTCCCTCTCAAATCCCTCTCTACCCTCACCTCCTCTCTAAATCCCTCTCTAAATCCTCTCCCTCTCTACATCTCTCTACCTCTCTCTAAATCTCTCACATCTCTCTCCCTCTCTACCTCCCCTCTCTACATCCCTCTTTCTCCCTCTACCTCTCTCTAAATCTTCACTCCCTCTCTTTCTATCTCCTCTCTACCTCCTCTCTACATCCCTCTCTCTTTCCCTCCTCTTTACATCCTCTAAATCCCTTCTACCTCCCTCTTCCCATCCCTCCCTCTCTCTACCTCCTCTCTACCTCCCCTCTCTACATCCCTCTCTAAATCCCTCTCTACCTCCCTCTCTAAAAATCCCTCTCTACCTCCCTCTTTTCCTCCCTCTCAACATCCCTCTCTCCCTCCCTCTCTACCTCCCTCTCTACCTCCCTCTTTTCCTCCCTCTCAACATCCCTCTCTGCATCCCTCTCTACCCCCTCTCCATCCCTCTCTACCTCCCTCTCTACATCCCTCTCTACCTCCCTCTCTACATCCCCTCTCTACCCCTCCTCTCTACTTCCCACTCTACCTCCGTCTCTACCTCCCTCTCTAAATCCCTCTCTACCTCCCTCTCTACAGCACTCTACCTTGCTCTTTACATCCCTCGTTTCCTCCTCTCAGCATCCCCCTCTCAACATCCCTCTCTACCTCCTCTCTACATCTCTCTACCTCCCCTCCCTCCCCTCTCTACCTCCTCTCTAAATCCTCTACCTCCTCTCTACCTCACCTCTACCTCCTCTCTCCTCCCTCTCAATCCCTCTCTACATCCCTCTCTAAATCCCTCTCTCTACCTCCCTCTACTTCCCTCTCTACCTCCCTCTACCTCCCTCTCTACCTCCCCTCTCTAAATCCCTCTCTACCTCCCACTCTACCTCCACTCTACATCCCTCTCTAAATCCCTCTCTAAATCCCTCTCTACCTCCCTACTAAATCCCTCCTATACCTCCCCTCTACCTCTCTCTCTACATCCCTCTAAATCCCTCTCTGGAAATCCCTCTCTACCTCCCTCTACCTCCGTCTCTACCTCCCTCTCTAAATCCCCTCTCTACATCTCTCTCTACCTCCCCTCTACCTCCCTCTCTACCTCCCACTCTACTTCCCTCTACCTCCTCTCTAGAAATCCCTCTCTACATCCTCTCTAAATCCTCTCTATCTCCCTCTCTACCTCCTCTCTACATCCCTCTCTACTTTTTTTCCCTCTCTAAATCCTCTCTACATCCCTCTCTAAATCCTCTCCCTCCCTCTTTACATCCCTCTCTACTTCCCTCTCTACCCTCCTCTCTACCTCCCCTCTCTACATCCCTCTCTAAATCCTCTCTACCTCCTCTCTAAAATCCCCTCTCTACCTCCCTCTTTTCCTCCCTCTCAACATCCTCTCTACCTCCCTCTCTACCTCCCTCTCCCTACCTCCCCTCTTTCCTCCTCTCAACATCCCTCTCTACATCCCTCTCTACCCCTCTACATCCCTCTCTACATACCTCCTCTCTACATCCTCCCCTCTCTCACATCCCTCTCTGCCTCCTCTCTACATCCCTCTCTCTACCTCCTCTCACATCCTCTCTACCTCCCTCTCTACATCCCTCTCCCTCCCCTCTCTCTAAATCCCCTCTACCTCCTCTCTCACCTCCCTCTCTACCTCCCTCTCTACATCTCTCTCTACCTCCCTTTCTCACATCCCTCTCTACCTCCCTCTACTTCCCTCTCTACCTCCCCTCTCTACATCCCTCTCTAAATCCCTCTCTACCTCCCTCTCTAAATCCTCTCTACCTCCTCTCTACATCCCTCTTTTCCTCCCCTCTCAACATCCCCTCTACATCCCTCTCTACCTCCCTCTCTAAATCCCTCTCTACATCCCTCTCTAAATCCCTCTCTACCTCCCTCTCTACCTCCCTCTACATCCCTCTCTACCTCCCTCTCTACATCATATATACCTCCTTTCTACCTCCTCTTTCATCCCTCTCTACTTCCCTCTCTACCTCCTCTCTACCTCCTCTCTACATCCCTCTCTAAATCTCTCTCTACCTCCCTCTCTAAATCCTCTACCTCCCTCTTTTCCTCCCTCTCAACATCCCTCTCTACCTCCTCTCTACCTCCCTCTTTACATCCCTCTTTTCCTCCCTCTCAACATCCCTCTCTACATCCTCTCTACCTCCCCTCTCTACATCACTCTCAACTCCCTCTCTACATCCTCTCTACCTCCCTCTCTACATCCCTCTCTACCTCCTCTCTAAATCCCTCTCTAAATCCTCTCTAAATCCTCTCTACCTCCTCTCCTCTCCCTCTCTACATCCCTCTCTGCCTCCCTCTCCTAAATCCCTCTCTACATCCCTCTCTAAATCCCTCTCTACCTCCTCTCACCTCCCTCTCACACCACATCCCTTTCTACCTCCTCTACCTCCCCTCTCTACAGCACTCTCTACCTCCCTCTCTACATCCCCTTTCTACCTCACTTTCTACCTCCCTCTTTACATCCCTCTCTACTTCCTCTCTACCTCCTCTCTACCTCCTCTCTACATCCCTCTCTAAATCTCTCTACCTCCCTCTCCCTAAATCCTCTCTACCTCCCTCTTTTCCTCCCTCTCTACCTCCCTCTCTACCTCCCTCTTTCCCCCATCCCTCTTTTCCTCCTCTCAACATCCCTCTCTACATCCCTCTCTACCTCCTCTCTACATCCCTCTCTACCTCCCCTCTCTCATCACTCTCTACACTCCCTCTCTACTACATCCTCTCTACCTCCCCTCTCTACATCCTCTTTACCTCCCTCTTTACATCCCTCTTTTCCTCCCCTCTCAACATCCCCTCTCTACATCCCTCTCTACCTCCCTCTCTACCTCCCTCTTTACATCCCTCTTTACATCCCTCTCTACCTTCCTCTCTACCTCCCTCTCTACCTCCCTCTCTACATCCCTCTCTAAATCCCTCTCTACCTCCCTCTCTAAATCCCTCTCTACCTCCCTCTTTTCCTCCCTCTCAACATCCCTCTCTACCTCCCTCTCTACCTCCCTCTCTACCTCCCTCTTTACATCCCTCTTTTCCTCCCTCTCTACATCCCTCTCTACCTCCCTCTCTACCTCCCTCTCTACATCCCTCTCTACCTCCCTCTCTACATCCCTCTCTACCTCCCTCTCTACATCCTCTCCCTACCCTTCTCTTCGTCTCTTCATTCATTTAGCCACTACATCCCCCCTATTTTTCATCCCTCATATATTTCCCCTTATACCCCTCTTTTTCTATCTCTTCCTTCTGTCATGCCTTCCCCCAACCCCCACCCCTCCTCCTTCCCGTAGTGTTCTCAGCGGGGACAGCAGGCTGTTTTTCCTTTGTTACAGAGCAGCAGACAGTCTCTTCTGCGCTGACAGGTAAACACTTTCAAGAGAACAGAAAAGAATGAGCATGATGGAATCCCCATGGGAGAGGGGAAGAGAGGAAGAGAAAGGAGGGATGAAGGATAGGAGTGATAGAGGTGAAAGGATCGATTGAGGAGGAGAGGGATGGAAGGATGAACAAAGATCATAGAAAGGAGTAAAGAAGAAGGGGATGTGAGATGAAGAGAGGAGGGAGAAAGAAGAAGCGGGGTAGATAGTAAAGCCTGTGACCCCTGGTGAAGTCCTCCTGACTGTGTACTGATGTGGCAAACCTGAGCACACACAGCAGTATCACGCCTCTTGTTAAACCCACAGCAGAGCCTTGACACAGGGTGAGGCATCACACACACACACACACACACCACAGTTTTTAAACACACACGCTGAACTTAAAGACACACACACACCACAGTTTAACACACACGCTGGAACTTAAAGACACACACAGTCTACTAGTACATTAATTGAGGGTGAAAGGTTGTTTGGTCAGCCTAGAGACCAGCCCTTTTAGGCCTGTATGCATTTGTATGTGTGTGTGTGGGGCAGGGTTCTTTCGTGGTACATGGTGTTGTGGTATGTTTTTCAGACCATGCCTAAGGCTGTTTATACCGTACAATCATCTCTCTCTCTCTCTCTCTCTCTCTCTCTCTCTCTCTGCGTGTCAGTTAATGGGGTTCATCTTCTCTGCTCAAGAAGCAAGGATAATTGAGACAAACAAGCCAATGAGGATATGTCAAAAGGAAAACACAAGTCAAGCAGAAGGGTGTGTGTGTGGGCCTCCAGAGTGGTGCAGAGGTCTAAGACACTGCATCGCAGTGTTGCAGCGTCACTACAGCCTGGGGTTTGATCCCACAGCCGGTCATGACAGGGGAGTCCCATAGGGCAGCGCACAATTGTCCCAGTGTCCTGAGAGTTTGGCCAGCAGGGCTTTACTTGGCTCATCAATCTCTAGTGACTCTTTTGTGGCTGACAGTGGTCGTCAGTTGAACGGTGTTCGTTCGACACATTAGGGCAGCTGGCTTCTGGATTAAGCCCGAGCTGGTGTTAGAGCGCTGGCTTGGTGGGTCATGTTTTGGAGGACGCATGACTCGACCTTTACTTCTCCCCGAGCCCGTTGGGAGTTGCTGCAATGAGACAAGATCGTAATCAAATGGGGTCAAACAATAACGTGTATATGTGTTAAGGTGTCAGTGTGTATGTGTTAAGGTGTCAGTGTGTATGTGTGTTAAAGTGTCAGTGTGTATGTGTGTTGGGTGTCAGTGTGTATGTGTGTTAAGGTGTCAGTGTGTATGTGTGTTAAAGGTGTCAGTGTGTATGTGTGTGTGTTAAGATTGTCCGTGTGTATGTGTTAAGGTGTCCAGTGTGTATGTGTTAAGGTGTCAGTGTGTATGTGTGTATGTGTGTTAAAGTGTCAGTGTGTATATGTGTTAAGGTGTCAGTGTGTATGTGTGTTGAGTGTCCCAGTGTGTATGTGTGTTGGGTGTCAGTGTGTATGTGTGTTAAGGTGTCAGTGTGTATGTGTGTTAAGATTGTCAGTGTGTATATGTGTTAAGGTGTCAGTGTGTATGTGTGTTAAGGTGTCAGTGTGTATGTGTGTTAAAGGTGTCAGTGTGTATGTGTGTTAAGGTGTCAGTGTGTATGTGTGTTAAGGTGTCAGTGTGTATGTGTGTTAAGGTGTCAGTGTGTGTATGTGTGTTAAGGTGTCAGTGTATGTGTGTTAAGGTGTCAGTGTGTATATGTGTTAAGGGTGTCAGTGTGTATGTGTGTATGTGTGTTAAAATTGTCAGTGTGTATGTGTGTTAAGGTGTCAGTGTGTATGTGTGTTAAGGTGTCAGTGTGTATGTGTGTTATGGTGTCAGTGTGTATATGTGTTAAGGTGTCAGTGTATGTGTGTTAAGGTGTCAGTGTATGTGTGTTAAAAGGTGTGTCAGTGTGTATGGTGTTAAGGTGTCCAGTGTGTATATGTGTTAAGGTGTCAGTGTGTATGTGTGTTAAAGAGTGTCAGTGTGTATATGTGTTAGGTATCCCAGTGTGTAGGTGTGTTAAGGTATCAGTGTGTAGGTGTGTTAAGGTGTCAGTGTGTATGTGTTAAGGTGTCAGTGTGTATATGTGCTTAGGTGTCAGTGTGTAGGTGTGTTAAGGTGTCAGTGTGTATGTGTGTATGTGTGTTAAGGTTTCAGTGTGTAGGTGTGCCAAGTGTGTCCAGTATGTATGTGTGTTAAGGTGTCAGTGTGTAGGTGTGTTAAGGTGTCAGTGTGTATATGTGAGGTGTCAGTGTGTAGGTGTGTTAGGTGTCAGTGTGTCAGTATGTGTGTTAAGAGTGTCCCAGTGTGTATATGTGTTAAGGTGTCAGTGTGTATATGTGTTAAGAATGTCCCAGTATATATGTGTGTTATAGTGTCGTGTAATGGCAAATTGTTACAGGTGTCAGTATGTGTGTTGAGGTGTCAGGCGTACTTCAGTCCGGCTGGCGTCTAGCCAACGCAGATAGGTGTGTTAAGGTGTCAGTGTGTATATGTGTTAAGGTGTCAGTCTGTATGTGTGTTAAGGTGTCAGTGTGTAGGTGTGTTAAGGTGCCAGTGTGTATATGTGTTAAGGTATCAGTGTGTAGGTGTGTTAAGGTGTCAGTCTGTATGTGTGTTAAGGTGTCAGTGTGTAGGTGTGTTAAGGTGTCAGTGTGTAGGTGTGTTATGGTATCAGTGTGTATGTGTGTTAAGGTGTCAGTGTGTAGGTGTGTTAAGCTATCAGTGTGTATGTGTGTTAAGGTGTCAGTGTGTAGGTATGTTAAGGTGTCAGTCTGTATGTGTGTTAAGGTGTCCAGTGTGTATGTGTGTTAAGGTGTCAGTGTGTAGCTGTGTTAAGGTGTCAGTGTGTAGGTGTGTTAAGGTGTTAAGGTGTAGGTGTGTTAAGGTGTCAGTGTGTTAAGGTGTCAGTGTGTAGGTGTGTTAAGGTGTCGGCATGCTTCAGTCCGGCTGGCGGCTAGCCAACGCAGATAGGTGTGTTAAGGTGTCAGTGTGTAGGTGTGTTAAGGTGTCAGTGTGTAGGTGTGTTAAGGTGTCAGTGTGTAGGTGTGTTAAGGTGTCAGTGTGTATGTGTGTTAAGGTGTCAGTGGGTATGTGTGTTAAGGTGTCAGTGTGTATATGTGTTAAGGTATCAGTGTGTTAAGGTGTCAGTGTGTAGGTGTGTTAAGGTGTCAGTGTGTAGGTGTGTTAAGGTGTCAGCATGCTTCAGTCCGGCTGGCGGCTAGCCAACGCAGGTAGGTGTGTTAAGGTGTCAGTGTGTAAGTGTGTTAAGGTGTCGGCATGCTTCAGTCCGGTTGGCCGCTAGCCAACGCGAGGTAGGTGTGTGAAGGTGTCAGTGTGTAAGTGTGTTAAGGTGTCGGCATGCTTCAGTCCGGCTGGCTGGCTATACGCATGGTAGGTGTGTTAAGGTGTCAGTGTGTCAGTGTGTATGTGTGTTAAGGCTGCCAGCCAACAGAGGTAGGTGTGTTAAGGTGTCAGTGTGTATATGTGTTAAGGTGTCAGTGTATATGTGTGTTATGGTGTCAGTGTGTAGGTGTTAAGGTGTCAGTGTGTATGTGTGTTGAGAGTGTCGGCGTACTTCAGTCCGGCTGGCGGCTATGAGGTAGGTGTGTTAAGAGTGTCAGTATTATATGTGTTAGGTGTCGAGTCTGTATGTGTGTTAAGGTGTCAGTGTGATAGGTAATGTTACAATACCGATAGTATGTTGTTAAAGAGTATCGAGTGTAGAGTATGTTAAAGTGTCGTCTATCCTGGGCTACGGCTACTCACGCAGGTAGGTGTGTTAAGGTGTCAATGTGTAGGTGTGTTATGGTGTATCAGCCAGTCCGGTATGGTGTTAAGGTGTCAGTGTGTAGGTGTGTTAAGCTATCAGTGTATGTGTTAAGGTGTCGGCATGCTTCAAGGTGTCCAGTGTGTAGGTATGTTAAGGTGTAGGTGTATGTGTGTTAAGGTGTCAGTGTGTATGGTGTTAAGGTGTCAGCCAGTCCGTTGGCCGCTAGCCAACGAGGTAGTGTGTGTGTTAAGGTGTCAGTGTGTAAGGTGTTATTAGTATCAGATTTGTTTCTGAACCATTGATAAGAATAATCCAGGTAGGTGTGTTATTGCGTCAGTGTGTAGGTGTGTTACAAGGTCAGTGTTAAGGTGGTCGGCATGCCTAGTCCGGTTACGGCCATCAACTGAGGTAGGTGCGGTTATTAGTGTCAGTGCAGGCGTGTTAAGGTGTCAGTGTGTTGGCGCAACGGTGACAAAGTTCATCCGCTACGGCCAGCCAACGAGGCAGGTGTTACGTCAGTGTGTAGGTGTGTTAAGGTGTCAGTGTGTAGGTGTGTTAAGGTGTCAGCATGCTTCAGTCCGGCTGGCGGCTAGCCACGCAGGTAGGTGTGTTAAGGTGTCAGTGTGTAAGTGTGTTAAGGTGTCTGCATGCTTCAGTCCGGTTGGC
>NW_027034708.1:0-8647 GCF_034236695.1 Oncorhynchus nerka | reverse complement strand
ATTTAAGTCATTTAGCAGACGCTCTTATCCAGAGCGACTTACAAATTGGTGCATTCACCTTATGACCTCCAGTGGAACAGTAGTGCATCTAAATCTTTTCAGGGGGAGGGGGAGAGGGATTACTTTATCCTATCCTAGGTATTCCTTAAAGAGGTGGGGTTTCAGGTGTCTCCGGAAGGTGGTGATTGACTCCGCTGTCCTGGCGTCGTGAGGAGTTTGTTCCACCATTGGGGGCCAGAGCAGAACAGTTTTGACTGGGCTGAGCGGAACTGTACTTCCTCAGTGGTAGGGAGGCGAGCAGGCCAGAGGTGGGATGGAACGCAGTGCCCTTGTTTGGGTGTAGGGCCTGATCAGAGCCTGGAGGTACTGAGGTGCCGTTCCTCAGCCCGTAGGCAAGCACCATGGTCTTGTAGCGGATGGGAGCTTCAACTGGAAGCCAGTGGAGGGAGGCGGAGGAGCGGGTGACGTGAGAGAACTTGGGAAGGTTGAACACCAGACGGACTGCGGCGTTCTGGATGAGTTGTAGGGGTTTAATGGCACAGGCAGGGAGCCCAGCCAACAGCGAGTTGCAGTAATCCAGACGGGAGATGACAAGTGCCTGGATTAGGACCTGCGCCGCTTCCTGTGTGAGGCAGGGTCGTACTCTGCGGATGTTGTAGAGCATGAACCTGCAGGAACGGGCCCGCCTTGATGTTAGTTGAGAACGACAGGGTGTTGTCCAGGATCACGCCAAGGTTCTTAGCGCTCTGGGAGGAGGACACAATGGAGTTGTCAACCGTGATGGCGGATCATGGAACGGGCAGTCCTTCCCCGGGAGGAAGAGCAGTCCCGTCTTGCCGAGGTTCAGCTTGAGGTGGTGATCCGTCATCCACACGGATATGTCTGCCAGACATGCAGAGATGCGATTCGCCACCTGGTCATCAGAAGGGGGAAAGGAGAAGATTAATTGTGTGTCGTCTGCATAGCAATGATAGGAGAGACCATGTGAGGTTATGACAGAGCCAAGTGACTTGGTGTATAGAGAATAGGAGAGGGCCTAGAACAGAGCCCTGGGGGACACCAGTGGTGAGAGCACGTGGTGTGGAGACGGATTCTCGCCACGCCACCTGGTAGGAGCGACCTGTCAGGTAGGACGCAAATCAAGCGTGGGCCGCGCCGAGAGATGCCCAACTCGGAGAGGGTGGAGAGGAGGATCTGATGGTTCACAGTATCGAAGGCAGCCGATAGGTCTAGAAGGATGAGAGCAGAGGAGAGAGAGAGTTAGCTTTAGCAGTGCGGAGCGCCTCCGTGATACAGAGAAGAGCAGTCTCAGTTGAATGACTAGTCTTGAAACCTGACTGATTTGGATCAAGAAGGTCATTCTGAGAGAGATAGCGGGAGCTGGCCAAGGACGGCACGTTCAAGAGTTTTGGAGAGAAAAGAAAGAAGGATACTGGTCTGTAGTTGTTGACATCGGAGGATCGAGTGTAGGTTTTTCAGAAGGGTGCAACTCTCGCTCTCTTGAAGACGGAAGGGACGTAGCCAGCGGTCAGGGATGAGTTGATGAGCGAGGTGAGGTAAGGGAGGAGGTCTCCGGAAATGGTCTGGAGAAGAGAGGAGGGGATAGGGTCAAGCGGGCAGGTTGTAGGGCGGCCGGCCATCACAAGACGCGAGATTTCATCTGGAGAGAGAGGAGAAAGAGGTCAGAGCACAGGGTAGGGCAGTGTGAGCAGAACCAAGCGGTGTCGTTTGACTTAGCAAACGAGGATCGGATGTCGTCGACCTTCTTTTCAAAATGGTTGTGAAGTCATCTGCAGAGAGGGAGGAGGGGGGGGGGAGGAGGATTCAGGGAGGGAGGAGAAGGTTGCAAAGAGCTTCCTAGGGTTAGAGGCAGATGCTTGGAATTTAGAGTGGTAGAAAGTGGCTTTAGCAGCAGAGAGAGAAGAGGAAAATGTAGAGAGGAGGGAGTGAAAGGATGTCAGGTCCGCAGGGAGGCGGGATTTTCCTCCATTTCCTTCGGCTGCCCGGAGCCCTGTTCTGTGAGCTCGCAATGAGTCAAGTCCGAGCCACGGAGCGGGAGGGGGAGGACCGAGCCGGCCTGGAGGATAGGGGACATAGAGAGTCAAAGGATGCAGAAAGGGAGGAGAGGAGGGTTGAGGAGGCAGAATCAGGAGATAGGTTGGAGAAGGTTTGAGCAGAGGGAAGAGATGATAGGATGGAAGAGGAGAGAGTAGCGGGAGAGAGAGCGAAGGTTGGGACGGCGCGATACCATCCGGTAGGGGCAGTGTGGGAAGTGTTGGATGAGAGCGAGAGGGAAAAGGATACAAGGTAGTGGTCGGAGACTTGGAGGAGTTGCAACGAGGTTAGTGGAAGAACAGCATCTAGTAAAGATGAGGTCGAGCGTATTTCCTGCCTTGTGAGTAGGGGGAAGGTGAGAGGGTGAGGTCAAAAGAGAGAGGAGTGGAAAGAAGGAGGCAGAGAGGAATGAGTCAAAGGTAGGCGTGGGGAGGTTAAAGTCGCCCAGAACTGTGAGAGGTGAGCCGTCCTCAGGAAAGGAGCTTATCAAGGCATCAAGCTCATTGATGAACTCTCCGAGGGAACCTGGAGGGCGATAAATGATAAGGATGTTAAGCTTGAAAGGGCTGGTAACTGTGACAGCATGGAATTCAAAGGAGGCGATAGACAGATGGGTAAGGGGAGAAAGAGAGAATGACCACTTGGGAGAGATGAGGATCCCGGTGCCACCACCCCGCTGACCAGAAGCTCTCGGGGTGTGCGAGAACCCCAATACAACTTTGTTCTCTGATCCTAATTCTATGATTGGATGGACAATATGTCAGTTCATACTGCAAAAGCTTTGATTTGTTGGAGCATGTCCTGCGGGAGTGGTCATAATTACCATCTATGTCCACGGAAGGGGGTGAGGCCTACGAGTCGCCTAGATTTTGTATTGAAGTCTATGTAGCCAGAGGACATAAGCTAGCTGTCCTCTGGCTACACCATGGTGTTACCCCAGACAGTACTGTTGAAGTTACTGTAGACCTTCCTTGCAAAACAGTGTATGTTAAAGCAATTATTTGGTGACATGAATATTTAGTATAGTTTTATCTGAAAAGGATAACTTTAAGGTTTCACTATTTACATATGTATGACATTTCACTGAGGATGGTCCTCCCCTTCCTCCTCTGAGGAGCCTCCACTGCTGTACACACAATAATTTCAGAAATATCCTTATACCACACACACACACATGATTCTTTAGTGAATTTAACAATATGTCTCAAGTAAAAGTCTTGGGTGGTGAGTTGGTACAATTCCAAGTCTGGGAAGTTAAAACCACCCTCAGACTTAGAATAAAAAGGAATGTTTTACATGTCTATGAGTTGTATTTGCCCATAAAGTCTTATGGCCGAGTATACATTTTTAAAGAATGTCTTCAGTTGGGTAAATGGTATTTCCGAGAATAAATATGAAAACTTTGGGAGCCGTGCCATTCTGAAGAGGGAAATTCTACCTGTAAGATTTTCAGGAATATTCTTCCATTTAAATAGATCTGCTTTCATCATGTCGAGTAAATGGGATAAAGTTCTTTTTTAATGGTACACTTAAAGAATTGTTGTAGATCAAGAGTTTTGTTTTTTCCTATTGCCATTACTTCAGTTTTTCAAAGTTCATTTTATATCCTGAGATTTGAGTTTTCAGATTTAATTATTTTTGAAAATTGAGTTTTCAATATTGGTCAGGTATATCAGGAGATCGTCGGCAAATAAAATGGTATATTTTTACGTTTAGTTTGGTAAACAAAGACCGATACGTGTTACGTTTGGGTTCTGTCTAATTCTTTCTAAGCGGTTAAATTGTCAGTGCAAACAGGAGAGGGAGTGAGGACATCCCTGTATTGTGCCATTTCTAATGCAATTTCTTAACCCTTTCACACGTACCATCACACGGGTGTGATCGTTCTACAGTGGTCCCTGAAGCGTACGATCACACCCGTGTGTTTAGAACACTCGTTTAGAATGTTCCTTTAGAACGGCAGTTTCGAATGACGCAACAATCAGCGTTTGAGCTGGCCACACTTTTTTCAGAAACTATTTACACAAACACAGTCCTTACAAAGTTATGTCCAGAATGTCAGCAGTTTATTTTTGGATGCATTGTTCAGATATTCACAGAAGTAAATATAGCATAAAACAATCATCCTAACCGGAAAAAATGTAGGCTACATTTGTCCTAGCGCTGACGAAAGATTGACCCAACACAAGCAGTCATATTTTCTAACTCTCGGCTGACGTAAACTACAATATGAATGAGCTAATAGCAATTACTATATATAATTAATCACATCACGGGTGAGCTCACCATTGATCGAAATAACTAGGTAAAACACTTCATAGAAATCAAAGTAATCCGACGATTAGTTTCAGCGTGCAGCCATGCATTTTTCCTCACAGAAACCGAAGATAATAAGAGAAGACGAGATGAGTTTGGTCTGTTTGTAGTATGCATGTTGAAGGGGTGTGTCATCTACCGTCGTTCACATCCCACCATTAACTTCCGGAAGTCCTCAAAAAATTTGTGAACTCTTACTCACCTCATTTTGTTGTAACATCTTTGGTCAAACAGACGTGAATCCCAGAATGCATTGTATGTCAACAAACATGGCTACACAGCTGGAATTAGCTTAGCTCATCATAATCAGTACAACCTTCAAAAAAGTATTTTACACACAATATGTGCCCATTACAATCTGTGCAAGAATCGGAATGCATGAGTTGTCACCTAGAATTGAAAACACGTGAATAAAATCGTAAATACACAAATAATTACCACACAAAACATTTTCTGATAGTGATTTATTGATACAAGTGGCGCGTGCCGGCAGTCAACCACGTAACCTCCCACTCTGCGCCATTCAGTGTTGTTGTTTATGTATGTAGCTAGTGAGCTAAACTGTAGCATTTAACAATGTCTTTCAAAGGAGACAACTCACAAATGTGGAAATTCTGGAGATTTTTAAAATTCTGACAATGAGTCTGAGTATGAAAGTCAGGAATCAGATTCTGACAGTGACAGTGAGGAGCTGCCCCTCAACCTTGTAGCCATTGAGAACCCTGAATCTAAATTTCCCTTGTCAACTGAGGAAGTACCAGGTCCCTTTGAAGATGCTGGTGGTGATGGAGGCAGGCCGACAGTGGATGAAGTACAGGAGTTCTGTGGTAGCTGGAAGGCCACCAGTCATTTCACCCCACCTGGCCCTGCTGTCTGCTTTGACGAGTCCCAGTCTGGAGTGCAACGCCCCTTGCCATTTCCAACTGAGGCAGAGTGCTTCAAGTTGTTTCTCACAGAGGAGCTGGTGGGAGAGATAGTTGAGGAGACCAATCGCTATGCCTTAGAGCTACAGGAGAAGAGAGCCAGGAGTGAGGGAAACTCGCTAAATGGGTGACAACCACAATTAGTGAAATGTATACCTTCCTGGTGACAGTCCTTCTCATGGGAATAGTAAAGAAGAACTCCCTAAGAGAATACTGGAGCACAGATCCTATGTTTGCAACTCCCTTCTTTGCCTCCCTCTTTTCCCAAGATCGCTTCCTAGTTCTTCTGCGATGCCTGCATTTTGTCAACAATGCTACTGCCATCCTAAGTGACCCGTTATACAAAATAAGAAATGTTCTTATCAGCCTGACATCAGCATTTGGTCGGTCTTTGTGCCATACAAGGACCTATGCATTGATGAGTCCCTGATGTTATGGAAAGGTAGGCTGGCGTTCCGTCAATATATTCCCTCCAAAAGGCACAGGTTTGGAGTCAAGTTCTTTGTCATGTGCGACGTGAAGACAGGATTTGTCCAGGATATTATAGTTTCACACAGGGTCCACCACTGACATCAAACATTATGATGGGCTTGGGGTGTCAGGGTCCGTGGTGATGACCATGCTGGCTCCTCATCTCGGCAAGGGACACACTTTGTACGTGGACAATTGGTACAGCAGTCCCACACTCTTCCAGCATCTGCTCTCCAACAGCACAGGGGCATGTGGCACAGTCAGGTCGAACAGGAAGGGGATGCCGGCATTCGGATGCAGGAAGATGCAGAGAGGGAGGTGGGTTCAAGAGAACGGTCAACAGCTGGCAGTAAAGTGGCATGACAAGCGAGACGTCCATGTCTCTCCACTGTCCATACAGCAACCATGTCGGCCACAGGGAAGGTGGACCACCTGACCGGAGAGAGAAAGATCAAACCAGATTGTGTGTTGATTATAACCTCAAAATGGGGGCCGTGGATAAGGCAGACATGATAAACAGCTTTGTGGAATGCACACGGAAAACGAACAAGTGGTATAAGAAGATATTTTTCCATCTGATCGACACTGCTGTCCTCAACGGCAGCATAGTTCACCCAACTAACAGGTGAGATGATTACTGAACAAGGTATTTTTGTAATTGGATGTACAGTTCACATACAAATCCATTATGCAATTATAGTGACAATATCTCACCCACCTCCCCACTGCCTCATCATCCTCTAACTTTCCTCATCCTCCCCACTCCCTCATAGGTAAAGTAATTACCTACCAAAAATACAGAGAGAACCTCATGAGAGAGCTGCTGGAGGAGCACCACACCCCTCGGCGCCCCATCCACTGGGGGTCGTCCTGCTAGACAATCCCCTACGCCTCACTGCACGACATTTTCCCTGCAAAGTCCTCAAACTGCTTCTCAAGGTAGTCGCACACGGAGGCATTGCAAAGTCTGCCTGTCTGGCGCCAGGAGAAGTAAGCAGAGGAAGATGACAAAATACATGTGTCTAGCTTGTGATACACCTCTATGTATTTCACCATGCTTTGAGGAGTATCACATACTCAAGCATTATTGAGCACATCTGCAGCAATAGGTGACTGACTGACCTGACATGTGACTTGACAGGTGACCAGCCATGATACTATGCCTTAGAGATGGGGTGGAAATGCAGTTGTTGTTCAGTCACTGCATGGATATTAAATATGGGTTACGCATATTCAGTTTTTTGTCCTCTAGTAAAACAAGTTGTTGAAATAACTACCAGTACTGCAATAAAATAGATGAATATTACATATTGGCATGCGTTTTCTTGCTGTGTTTTCATCCAGTACAACTGTTAAGGAGTGTACGTTAGCATACAAAAGCTGTCCTCATTCTTATGCTCCAAAGATGTCCAGCTTCAGTTATGATATTGGCAAATAATGTTTCTGAAAGTACAGAATAAAGAGGAATTATTCATTAGAATACAATATAAGGATATAGCAATAAAACAATACTACAAAGAAGTAACATAATAAACACTGCTATAAAAAAAATAGTTTATTGCATTGACAAAATCACAGATTTGAGTTATAACAGTAAGAAACTAACTTTTTGAGCTCCACAAGGGGGCAAGGCAGGGCAGAACAGAGCTATGCTGAATAGACCAAATAAACAAACCATGGTCATATTTTTTATTTATTTAACTAGGCAAGTAATGTAAGAACAAATTATTATTTACAATGATGGCCTACACCGGCCAAACTCGGACAACGCTGGGCCAATTGTGCGCTGCACTATGGGACTCCCAATCACAGCCAGGTGTGATACAGCCTGGATTTGAACCAGGGTGTCTGTAGTGCCATAGACCGCTGCGCCACTTGGGAGTCATAAGGCCAGGGTAGCTTCAAAATACAACACAAGCTAATAGTTTTCTGACGCAACTAGCATTGTTTTACAGAGCTAATAGAATAATGTAGCTAGGTAAGCATGATTGACAATAACACCATAAAGGTTATAAATGTGTAACGTTACCTCACGTGTCCGCAGTTATAAGGAATATATTATGATCTACAGCTACAGCAGAAACGGCATACGGAACTATTATTATAACTATTATAACGTAATAAGGCACTTACTTTGATGGAAACGCAGCCTGGATTTGAACCAGGAGTCTGTAGTGACACCTCTAGTACTGATGTGCTGTGCCTTTGACCGCTGCACCACTTGAGAGTCATAAGGCCATGGTAGCTTCAAATGCAACACAAGATAATACTTCTCTGACGCATTTAGCATTGTTTTACAGAGCTAATAGAAGAATGTGGCTACATAAGCACGATTGACTATAACATCGCAAAGGTTATAAAATGAGTAACGTTACCTCACGTTTTCCGCGGTGATAAAGAATATACAAAAATATATTATGCTCTATACATACAGTACGCTACAATAGAAATGTGGAATAGAAAATGTGAACACGTGTGCAGATCCTGTTCTGACGGGAGATGAGCAAATGTCTGCAGACGTGAACTGCAAAACAATTGGGGGAAGTGCTTGGGGAATTTTGTCCCTGTCAGAAATGTCCCAAAAATGTAATTATCCGCAAAAGTAAAAATGACTATTTTTATGTGAATGAATGAGGAGGCGGAACACACCTAAATTCAAACTGTTTTTAGAAAATAAAAACTTGTTTGAAAATCATTTTAAATTGAAGTTAAAACAACTTATAAATATAAACAGGCTGCGTGCTTTAGTTTGAGGGCAGCACGGATAAAATGTGCTGTTACGTATCAATCATTCTGGAATGGAGAGAACATTCTAACATCACGTGCATAAAAAACTCACGCTGGGGCGACCGTTAGAGATATTTGGAACTCACGCATGAAAG
>NW_027034707.1:0-8643 GCF_034236695.1 Oncorhynchus nerka | reverse complement strand
GGTATGCTTCGTTCAGTTACGTATTGCTTATGAGATATGAGCTGTGTGTTAGATATGAGCTATGAGCTGTGTGTTGGATATGAGCTATGAGCTGTGTGTTGGATATGAGCTATGAGCTGTGTGTTGGATATGAGCTGTGTGTTGGATATGAGCAGTTGTGGGACTTCAGGCTGTTCAGTTACTGTTTATCCTTCCTCTAACCTCTCCTAAAAAAATAAATCTATCCTCTAAATCACTGTGAAGTTGTCATTGGTATGGTCTTCCCTGTCCCCCAGCCACAGAGAAACAGAGGGAAAAGGTTGTTCTGATGTTTAGAGTTGTTATATACACAGAGTGACTATAGACCGTATAGTGGTACTCTGTTTGTCAACCAGGGGGGGGAACAATAAAGTTTTTTTTTCTACCAGCAGCTGTGAACTTCTCTCTCTGAGGTAGAGTATGGGCTCAGGCAGAGGGCTCGTGTAAAAATATTCTCTCAGTTCTCTTATTCTCTCTCAGTTCTTCAGGATATTGACCTTTTTTTCTCTCTTTCGTGGACAGAAGTGGAATAGTTCTGAAGTATTCAGGGAATGTGTGACTGTGGGGGTGAGATGTGGCCTGTAGTCATTCCAGACTTTCTGCGCGTCTCTGTTTATTGAGTTGGTCTACGACAGGCAGCAGGTAGTGACACTGCCTTTCCTCACTGGAAATGATGTTGCTCTATTATATTAGAAAATAACCTGATATATTTCATTCTTCAGCTGTTTTCCTTCCAAAAAGCTCAGATCAGAGCTTTACGTCATGATGATGAAGACACCAAATATATTCTTAGTCAGAATGGGGCAGTGAGTGTCTCCAGGCTTTAGCTCAACAGGCTAACACAGTCTGGTGTTGCTCAGATGACCTGAGTTCAAAGGCAGTCTATCAAACACAAAGATAAACTTCTCACGTCTCTTCAGATCAGTCCAAGGTATGACAATAGCTTTTTAGCTACTAGTGTTACATTAGATTGGTATCATTTGCCTTCTATAGGATGCTATGAATCTGGTGATAATAATCTCTCTCTCTCTCTCTCTCTCTGTCTCTCTCTCTGTCTCACTCTCTCTCTCTCTCTCTGTCTCTCTCTCTCTCTCTCTGTCTCTGTCTCTCTCTCTGTCTCTCTCTCTCTCTGTCTCACTCTCTCTCTCTCTCTCTCTCTCTCTCTCTCTCTCTGTCTCTCTCTCTCTCTCTGTATCCCTCTCTCTCTATCTCTCTCTCTCTCTGTATCCCTCTCTCTCTATCTCTCTCTCTCTCTGTCTCACTCTCTCTCTCTCTCTCTCTCTCTGTCTCTCTCTCTCTCTCTCAATTCAAGGGGCTTTATTGGCATGGGAAACATAAGTGAAGTAGATAATATACAAAAGTAAAATAAACAAAAATGAACAGTAAATATTACACATACAGAAGTTACAAAACAATAAAGTCATATTATGTCTGTATACAGTGTTGTAACGATGTACAAATGGTTAAAGTACAAAATGTGAAATAAATCAACATAAATATGGGTTGTATTTACAATGGTGTTTGTGCTTCACTGGTTGCCCTTGTGGAAACAGGTTACACATCTTGCTGCTGTGATGGCACACTGTTGTATTTCATCCAATAGATATGGGAGTTTATCAAAATCGGGTTTGTTGTCGAATTCTTTGTGGATCTGTGTAATCTGAGGGAAATATGTTTTTTATTTATTTTTTATTTCACCTTTATTTAACCAGGTAGCTGGGTGTTGTCGTTTCGCTTGCAACTGCATCACACAAGATGTTACAGCAGTGTGAACAGACAAATACAGAGTTACACATGGAGTAAACAATAACAAGTCATTGCAATGACAGTAGAGAAAAAAGGGAGTCTATATACAATGTGCAAAGGCATGAGGAGTAGGCGAATAGTACAATATTGCAGATTAACACTGGGAGTGATAAATGATCAGATGGTCATGTACAGGTAGAGATATTGGTGTGCAAAAGAGCAGAAAGTAAATAAATAAAAATAAATTTAAAAAAACAGTATAAAAACAGGGATGAGGTAGGTGAAAATGGGTGGGCTATTTACCAATAGATTATGTACAGCTGCAGCGATGGTTAGCTGCTCGGATAGCTGATGTTTGAAGTTGGTGAGGAGATAAAAGTCTCCAACTTCAGCGATTTTTGGATTCATTCCAGTCACAGGCAGCAGAGTACTGGAAGAAGAAGGCGGCCAAATGGGTGTTGGCTTTAGGGATGATCAGTGAGATACACCTGCTGGAGGCGTGTGCTACGGATGGGTGTTGCCATCGTGACCAGTGAACTGAGATAAGGCGGAGCTTTACCTAGCATGGACTTGTAGATGACCTGGAGCCAGTGGGTCTGGCGAGCGAATATGTAGCGAGGGCCAGCCGACTAGAGCATACAAATCGCAGTGGTGGGTGGTATAAGGTGCTTTGGTGACAAAACGGATGGCACTATGATAGACTGCATCAGTTTGCTGAGTAGAGTGTTGGAAGCCATTTTGTAGATGACATCGCCGAAATCGAGGATCGGTAGGATAGTCAGTTTTACTAGGGTAAGCTTGGCGGCGTGAGTGAAGAGGCTTTGTTGCGAATAGAAAGCCGACTCTTGATTTGATTTTCGATTGGATGTTTGATGTGAGTCTGGAAGGAGAGTTTGCAGTCTAGCCAGACACCTGGGTACTTATAGATGTCCACATATTCAAAGGTCGGAACCATCCAGGGTGGTGATGCTAGTCGGGCATGCGGGTGCAGGCAGCGTCGGTTGAAAAGCATGCATTTGGTTTGCACTCGCGTTTAAGAGCAGTTGGAGGCCACGGAAGGAGTGCTGTATGGCATTGAAGCTCGTTTGGAGGTTAGATAGCACAGTGTTCAATGGCGGGCGAAAGTATATAGAATGGTGTCGTCTGCGTAGAGGTGGATCGGGAATGCAGCCGCGCGGCAAGAGTAATCATTGATATATACAGAGAAAAGAGTCGGCCCGAGAATTGAACCCTGTGGCACCCCATAGAGACTGCCCAGAGGACCGGACAGCATGCCCTCCGATTTGACACACTGAACTCTGTCTGCAAAGTAATTGGTGAACCAGGCAAGGCAGTCATCCGAAACCTGAGGCTACTGAGTCTGCGATAAGAATATGGTGATTGACAGAGTCGAGCCTTGGCGGGTCGATGAAGACGGCTGCACAGTACTGTCTTTGCTGTCGCGGTTATGATATCGTTTAGTACCTTGAGCGTGGCTGAGAGTGCACCCGTGACAGCTCGGAAACCAGATTGCACAGCGGAGAAGGTGCGGTGGGATTCGAGATGGTCAGTGACCTGTTTGTTGACTTGGCTTTCGAAGACCTTAGATAGGCAGGGCAGGATGGATATAGGTCTATAGCAGTTTGGGTCAGGGTGTCTCCCCCTTTGAAGAGGGGGATGACTGCGGCAGCTTTCAATCCTTGGGGATCTCAGACGATATGAAAGAGAGTTGAACAGGCTGGTAATAGGGGTTGCGACAATGGCGGCAGATAGTTTCAGAAATAGAGGGTCCAGATTGTCAAGCCCAGCTGATTTGTACGGGTCTAGGTTTTTGCAGCTCTTTCAGAACATCTGCTATCTGGATTTGGGTAAAGGAGAACCTGGAGAGGCTTGGGCGAGGAGCTGCGGGGCGGAGCTGTTGGCCGAGGTTGGAGTAGCCAGGCGGAAGGCATGGCCAGCCGTTGAGAAGTGCTTATTGAAGCTTTCGATAATCGTGGATTTATCGGTGGAGACCGTGTTACCTAGCCTCAGTGCAGTGGGCAGCTGGGAGGAGGTACTCTTGTTCTCCATGGACTTCACAGTGTCCCAGAACTTTTTGGAGTTGGAGCTACAGGATGCAAACTTCTGCCTGAAGAAGCTGGCCTTAGCTTTCCTGACTGACTGCGTGTATTGGTTCCTGACTTCCCTGAACAGTTGCATATCACGGGGCTATTCGATGCTATTGCAGTCCGCCACAGGATGTTTTTGTGCTGGTCGAGGGCAGTCAGGTCTGGAGTGAACCAAGGGCTGTATCTGTTCTTGGTTCTGCATTTTTGACGGAGCATGCTTATCTAAAATGGTGAGGAAGTTACTTTTAAAGAATGACCAGGCATCCTCAACTGACGGGATGAGGTCAATGTCCTTCCAGGATACCCGGGCCAGGTCGATTAGAAAGGCCTGCTCACAGAAGTGTTTTAGGGCGTTTGACAGTGATGAGGGGTGGTCGTTTGACTGCGGCTCCGTGGCGGATACAGGCAATGAGGCAGTGATCGCTGAGATCCTGGTTGAAGACAGCGGAGGTGTATTTGGAGGCCAGTTGGTCAGGATGACGTCTATGAGGGTGCCCTTGTTTACAGAGTTAAGGTTGTACCTGGTGGGTTCCTTGATGATTTAGAGTGAGATTGAGGGCATCTAGCTTACATTGTAGGACTGCCGGGGTGTTAAGCATATCCCAGTTTAGGTCACCTAACAGAACAAACTCTGAAGCTAGATGGGGGCGATCAATTCACAAATGGTGTCAGGGCACAGCTGGGAGCTGAGGGTGGCCGGTAGCAGGCGGCAACAGTGAGAGACTTATTTCTGGAGAGGGTAATTTTCAAAATTAGTAGTTCGAACTGTTTGGGTATGGACCTGGAAAGTATGACATTACTTTGCAGGCTATCTCTGCAGTAGACTGCAACTCCGCCCCCTTTGGTAGTTCTATCTTGACGGAAGATGTTATAGTTGGGTATGGAAATCTCTGAATTTTTGGTGGCCTTCCTGAGCCAGGATTCAGACACGGCAAGGACATCAGGGTTAGCAGAGTGTGCTAAAGCAGTGAGTAAAACAAACTTAGGGAGAGGCTTCTGATGTTGACATGCATAAAACCAAGGCTTTTCGATCACAGAAGTCAACAAATGAGGTACCTGGGGACATGCAGGGCCTGGGTTTACCTCCATCACCCGCGGAACAGAAAGGGAGTAGTATGAGGGTGCGGCTAAAGGCTATCAAAACTGGTCGCCTAGAGCGTTGGGGGCAGAGGATAAGAGGAGCAGGTTTCTGGGCATGGTAGAATATATTCAGGGCATAATGCAGACAGGGGTATGGTGGGGTGCGGTACAGCGGAGGTAAGCCCAGGCACTGGGGTGATGATGAGACAGGTTGTATCTCTGGACATGCTGGTTGTAATGGGTGAGTCACCGCATGTGTGGGAGGTGGGACAAAGGAGGTAACAGGGGTATGCAGAGTGGGTCTAGGGGCTCCATTGTGAACTAAAACAATTATAACTAACCTGAACAACAGTATACAAGGCATATTGACATCTGAGAGAGACATACAGCGAGGCATACAGTAATCACAGGTGTTGAATTTGGAAAGCTAGCTAAAAACAGTAGGTGAGGCTAATCCGCTAGCACAACAAACAGCAGGTAAAATGGCGTTGACTGAGCAACGGGCCGACAAGTAAGACAAACAAGCAGAAAGGAGGCACCGTGATTAATGGACAGTCCAGCGTGCGTCAGCTATGTAGCCAAGAGATCAGTGGTCCAGAGACAGCCCGGTGGATGGGCAGGGGCTATGCTATCCAGGTTTTTTTTTTTTTTTTAATTAACACGACCAATCTGAAGTTGAAGGTTAAAGGTTATGCCTGAGGTTCTTGAGTGTCATGTAACAAGAGTAAAAGTAACAGCGATTCCGTATCACATTGGGTGAGGCAGGTTTCCGGAAGGTATAAACAAATTAAAAATCAAAAAGAGATAGAAAGTAAATGGGGTCAGAGAGTGATTGGGACGCGGTGGTACAGGCGGTTAGCAGGCCTGTGCTAACAAGCTAACAGTTCGTAGGCCCGAGCTAGACAAGGTAGCAGTTAGCGGACCGGAGCTTGACAAGCTAGCCGTTAGCAGGCGAATTAGCAAGCAGGGAGATAGCGAGGGCTAGAGAGTTAACCTTTGGGGACGTCGCGATGGGGTGAGTCTGTTTATTTATTCCTCTTCATGCGGTGAGCTGGAGATACAGCGATTCAGAAAGCTCGCGGGCCTTGGCCAGCAGATGGATCTTTGGCGATGTCGCAGCGGAAAAGCCTGTTGAAACCCCCTCGGACGATTATGTCGGCGGACCAGTCGTGATGGATCGGCGGGGCTCCGTGTCGGCAGTAGAGGGTCAGTAGAGGGTCCAGGCCAATTGGCAAATTAGGTATTTTTGGACCTCTTCGGGTAGTCGGGAGATGGGCTTAGCTCGAGGCTAGCTCCAGGCTAACTGGTGCTTGCTCTGGGACAGAGACGTTAGCCAGGAGTAGCCACTCGGATTGCAGCTAGCTATTTACGATGATCCGGTATAAAGCTTCAGAGCTTGCGGTAGGAATCCGGAGATGTGGTAGAGAAAAAGCAGTCTGATATGCTTTGGGTAGATGTCGCGCTGGTGTCCTAGTTAGCGTTGAAGACCGCTAGCAGTGGCTAGTTAGCGGCTAGCTTCTGGTGAGGGTTCCGATTCTAAAGCATAGAAAAAGCAGATCCGTACCACATTGGGTGATGCGGGTTGCAGGAGAATATATTCAGCCTGTGGTTGGGAAGTGAGATTAAAATATGTACGAAATATATACGGGAGAAAAAAGAGGAAAAAAAAAAACTATATTTACACTATACAGGACGGGACAAGACAAAACACACGTCCGACTGCTACGCCATCTTGGATGGCGTCTCTAATATGGTCATAAATTGGTCAGGAAGTGCAGCTCAGTTTCCACCTCGTTTTGTGAGCAGTGAGCACATAGCCTACAGTGGCATCTCTTGAGAGCCAGGTCTGCCTACAGTGGCCTCTCTCAATAGCAAGGCTATGCTCACTGAGTCTGTACATAGTCAAAGCTTTCCTTAAGTTTTTAAGTTTAGGTCAGTCTCAGTGGTCAGGTATTCTGCCACTGTGGTCTCTGTTTAGGGACAAAAAGCATTCTAGTTTGCTCTGTTTTTTTGTAGATTCTTTCCAATGTGTCAAAAAATTATATTTTTGTTTTCTCATGACTTGGTTGGGTCTAATTGTGTTGCTGTCCTGGGGCTCTGTGGGGTCTGTTTGTGTTTGTGAACAGAGCCCCAGGACCAGCTTGCTTAGGGGACTCTTCTCCAGGTTCATCTCTCTGTAGGTGATGGCTCTGTGGGGTCTGTTTGTGTTTGTGAACAGAGCCCCAGGACCAGCTTGCTTAGGGGACTCTTCTCCAGGTTCATCTCTCTGTAGGTGATGGCTCTGTGGGGTCTGTTTGTGTTTGTGAACAGAGCCCCACAGGACCAGCCTATTTAGGGGACTCTTCTCCAGGTTCATCTCTCTGTAGGTGATGGCTCTGTGGGGTCTGTTTGTGTTTGTGAACAGAGCCCCAGGACCAGCTTGCTTAGGGGACTCTTCTCCAGGATCATCTCTCTGTAGGTGATGGCTCTGTGGGGTCTGTTTGTGTTTGTGAACAGAGCCCCAGGACCAGCTTGCTTAGGGGACTCTTCTCCAGGTTCATCTCTCTGTGGGGTCTGTTTGTGAACAGAGCCCCAGGACCAGCTTGCTTAGGGGACTCTTCTCCAGGTTCATCTCTCTGTAGGTGATGGCTCTGTGGGGTGTGTTTGTGTTTGTGAACAGAGCCCCAGGACCTGCAGGTGATGGTTCCTGAGGGGTGCTTAGGGGACTCTTCTCCAGGTTCATCTCTCTGTAGGTGATGGCTCCAGTGGGTCTGTTTGTGTTTCAGTGAACAGAGCCCCAGACCAGCTTGCTTAGGGACTTTCTCCAGGTTCATCCTCTCTGTAGGCTTACGGCCCTGTGGGGTCTGTTTGTGTTTAGAACAGAGCCCCAGACCAGCTTTCTGTTTAGGGGACTCAGCAGGTTCATCTTCTCAGGCTGATGGGTTCTGTGGGGTCTGTTTGTGTTTGTGAACAGAGTCCAGACCAGCTTCTCTGCTTAGGGGACTTCTCCAGGCTCATCTCTTCTAAAGGATGGCTCTGTGGGGTCTGTTTGTGTTTGTGAACAGAGCCCCAGGACCAGCTTGCTTAGGGGACTCTTTCTCCAGGTTCATCTCTCTGGTAGCTGATGGCCCAGGGGTCTGGTTTGTTATGAACAGAGCTTCCCAGGACCAGCTGCTTAGGGGACTCTTCTCCAGGTTCATCTCTCTGTAGCTGATGGCTCTGTGGGGTCTGTTTGTGTTTGTGAACAGAGCCCCAGGACCAGCTTGCTTAGGGGACTCTTCTCCAGGTTCATCTCTCTGTAGCTGATGGCTCTGTGGGGTCTGTTTGTGTTTGTGAACAGAGCCCCAGGACCAGCTTGCTTAGGGGACTCTTCTCCAGGTTCATCTCTCTGTGGGGTGTGTTTGTGAACAGAGCCCCAGGACCAGCTTGCTTAGGGGACTCTTCTCCAGGTTCATCTCTCTGTAGGTGATGGCTCTGTAGGGTGTGTTTGTGAACAGAGCCCCAGGACCAGCTTGCTTAGGGGACTCTTCTCCAGGTTCATCTCTCTGTAGCTGATGGCTCTGTGGGGTCTGTTTGTGTTTGTGAACAGAGCCCCAGGACCAGCTTGCTTAGGGGACTCTTCTCCAGGTTCATCTCTCTGTAGGTGAGGGCTCTGTGAGGTCTGTTTGTGTTTGTGAACAGAGCCCCAGGACCAGCTTGCTTAGGGGACTCTTCTCCAGGTTCATCTCTCTGT
>NW_027034706.1:0-8641 GCF_034236695.1 Oncorhynchus nerka | reverse complement strand
ATCAAACAGTGTCAGAGCTTTAAGCGACAACAAACTCTATGATAATTGTTATAATTATAGAATAATTGCAGAACTTCAAAAATGACTTTTTCTAATTATTGTTGAGAAGAAAGAACAAACAGAAAAGACGCAACCAAAAGTGAATTGCACGTTTTATTATAGTTTTGAAACTATTACAGAGGTATTCATATTGCAAAGCACTTGCAAAGTCTTGTGAGTTGCTAGACATTTATGCGTAAAACTTGTCCTATGGTGCAGAAATATATTAAAGAGACCCATTTATTGGAATTACCACACTGATTTCCTCCTTTAAGACAAGCTTCACAGCTCCATATGTTTATTATGTATGGTTACTCTTGCTAAGGCACTGTCTTCCTGGTCATGACATCATGTTCTGGTTTCACAGTGAGTCACACCCAATGATGTATACAAACCCTGGATTGAGTTTTCTATGTATTGGCTATTGAGAGTCTTTGAAGCCACCATTCAGCCATATTGGCACTCCCCAGTAGGCGCAGTCCTCCATAGGAATTGGCGGAATTCTACAGTATTGCAATTAAAGGTTTCAAGGACCAAGGCACTGTATTTAATTAAGTATAAAAAAATACAATGTTTCAATGTTTTATTTCTATGTTTAGCTCCTATAATATAATTTAGATGTCTGCATTAAGGTGTCTGTAATATAGTAAATGTGGTAAAAACTAAATGTAGACATTAATAAATGCATTTCCATATCTTCCTTGGAGGAATGCCAAGATGGAGGTGCGGTGGCTTCAAAACAGTGCCCCCTGTAAGTGTTGAAACACATCAATGTTCACACCAGCTTTATTGAGGACCAGTTAGTGAGATAAAGTAGTTACATGTTTTTTTTAAATGTTACCTGAACTTCACAAAAATATGCACGCACTGACGCTCACTCACTCACACACACACACACACACACACACACACACACACACACGGACGCTCACTCACACACACACACGCACTGACGCTCACTCACACACACACACACACACGCACGCACGGACGCTCACGCACACACACCCACAACACGCACGGACGCTCACTCACACACACACACACACACGCACGGACGCTCACTCACTCACACACACACACACACACACACACACACACACACACACACACACACACACACACACACACACACACACACACACACACACACACACACACACACACACACACACACTCACTGACGCTCACTCACACACACATGTTTTGCCTATGACCACGGGTTTGTTACAGCACTGGCTTAAAGCCAACAGCGGTCAAGCGCGCATAACATGGAACACTATGAAGAGAAACGCATCAAAATAACGATAGGCATTGTATCTATATCAACTTCCTTTGAAATCAAATCAACTGAAAAGATCAACATATTTACAAGAAGTCTCTAGACGACACAAACTAAATAACTTAACAGTTTACACATAGGAGAGTTCACCTACAGAAGCAAAGGCAAACGTTTCCTAAACCTGAATTATAATCCCTTCATGATAAGGAGAATGAGCAGAAACAGAAGCTCCTGTTTTCTATTCTTCTTTATACTTGGCATTTTTCTTTAATCCCTCCACAAGATGGAACACTGTCAGAATCTGTCAGCATTTTGAATCTAGGCGAAAAATGTGTCGCCCGAGGAGGTTCAAATGTGGCAAGAGATCCAACCAAATGGTCTACCACTACATTATGTGGTGTTGAAATTAAGCAAGACCTTCCGTCAGAGCTTCCAAAGGCTGCTTAGCGCTCCAAGTTCCAACAGAATGTTCCAGGTTTGGTACCTGTAAGTCGAATACTGAGTAGAGTAGCCAGACCATTATTAAAATGATAGCAAGGTAAAGGCACGGTGGGGGGGGGACGGCGACATGTTCCACTGGGTCGAGGCACTCGTCAGCCGTCTCAGCAGCCTGAGGCGGGCTAGCCAGCCCCCAGGATCGAAGTGGGTTCGAAGGAGGATGTTTGGGAGTAGCAGCAGCAGGGATCACAGTCGTAGCTGGGGAATTTTTGGATGATGCCTCCCGGGGTATGGGATGGTGGTGCTGTTGTGCAGGTCAGCATTGATGAAGCACTGGGAGCCCCTAATGTGGTCGACGCCATGGATCAGCTGGCCAGACGCCCCTCCAGGTCTGTAGGGTAGGGGAAGATGGGGCCTCCTCAGAGATGGATGCGATCCGCTCGTTACTCAGGTATCTGTGGAGGATGTCTCTCTGTAGGGGTAAACAGACAGACAGACAGGCATCTCAATCAATTATTCAAATGGATTTAATAAAGCCCTTTTTACATCATCACTTTACAACACCTGCCGAACCCTCTGTTCAAGGTTAAGTCAGTCTAAGAAGGAGTTGAGGCCAAAATCAACAATGGTTATGCTGGAGCTTACCTAAAGTTAATGAACAACGACTTAAGAATTCGAGGCATGCAGTCGAGCCGGCCTCAGTTTGTTCTGCAGAGTAAATAAGCCTGTGAAATGGCCATTCTGATAACAGTAGATTAGCCTCAGTTAGGTTCCGTCCCAAATGAAACCCTCAGAGCTAGCACATTGTTCTGAGAGCCATATGTTTGTTAGACGTTGATGAGTGTGTGGTTGTCCTATGGTTATTTTGCATACAATCTTCCCACAATGTTCTGGGAATGGTGCAGGATACCCAGCATAACATTCTGAGAAGCATATGTTTCTAAGGTGGGAATTTCAATACTTTAGCATAACATTTCCTAATGGTTTCCCCAGGGTTCTATTTTAAAGTAATTTTCTCAAATTGTTCAGGTGAATGTTGAAACAACGTTCTTCTGTAGGAATTTCAGTACTTCAGCATAACGTTTTATGCAGGTTTCCCCATGGTTCAAGTAGAAGTCATGTTCCCAGAAAGTTCAGAGAACGTTGTTAAGAAACAATGTTCTCTGTGGAGATTTCAGTATTTAAGCATAACGTTTTAAACAGGTTTCCCCATGGTTCAAGTAGAAGTCATGTTCCCAGAAAGTTCAGAGAGCGTTATTAGAATCAATGTTCTCTGTGGGAATTTCAGTACTTCAACATAACATTTAACAGTTTCCCCATGGTTCAAAGTGGAGTCATGTTCCCAGAAGTTCATAGAGCGTTAAACAATGTTCTCTGTGGGAATTTCAGTATTTAAGCATAAAGTTTTCTGGTTCTATTTAAAGTCATGTTCTCAGAACATTAAGAAAACTTTCCATAAAAAAACCCAAGAAAACATTAGTATTGTTCAAAGAACATTCTAAGAATGTTATTTAAAAACACATACATTCAGTTCTCAGCGCCAACAAAACCCTATCCTGGTAAGTGTGTTCAGGTGTGTTGGCAGCACACACTAATTGGCCAGACTTGAGCTTAATGAATGCTTGTTCACTTTGAAATTGTGTCTGTTTGAATAGACTAAAATTTACAGCTTTGTATGAGTTTAAAAAACACATCATGGTAGCTCCATCCTTGTGGCGCAGTGGATTAATTCCATGTGATAGAGAACAGAAGATCATAGGTTTGAACCTCACTGATGACGTGCTAAAATAAATGTTTAATTTAAAAAATACTTTTTATTTATTGAATATCCGAAACATTCAATATATTTGCAGTGAAGCCACTCAATAACTACATTATTCCAGTCATCCAACAGACTCCCATTCAGAGCAACACACAGAAGCATCCAGGGTCAATACTCAGCTCAAGGGCATGTTGACAGATCTCCCGCCAGGCCAAAAAATGTGAACCTGAACCCTCCAATATCCCCCCACAGCTCTCCAATAGCTGTCCCTCAACCATTAGAGACACCTCCCCTCCCCCAAGAAGAAAAATACAATTTAAAAAATACAATTAATTCCATACCCCACTCCCAAGAACCCCCCAAAGAAACAACAACCAAGAGAATGAACTAAAGAGAAAAAAGAAAAAGACAGAAGAAAACAACAATGCAAAAAAAATATCTCTAGCAACACATATCTTTCAACTATGATGTGATGTTTAACGTATAACTTCAATCTATCTAATTGAATAGAATCCACAGATTGCGAGTTGAAGATAAATACTTTTACTAAGAGTATTAGTATATTAGTAATTGACTGACCCGGTCTCTCCAGATCTCCTAACAGTACTATTTCTAGGGTAAATTTTAGATCAATGCTATGCATTTTCAGCCATTCCTGAACCTGAGACCAGAAACAGGTTACTCGAGGGCAATAACAAAATAAATGGTCTATTGATTCTGTATCCTCACAACAAAATCTGCAGAGCTTCCATGATTTTATGTCTCAAATATTCAACATTTTGTTGGTGGCAAGAATTCTATTTAATCATTTTAGCTGAAAAGCACAAAGTCTTGAATCTTGCGTTGTTTTATATGTCAACTCATACACCCTGTACCATGGAATCTGTACATCAAAAATCTCTTCCCAACTATTTTGCAATCTGTATGGCACAGTTGACAACATCCTGGTCCTCAAATGAAACTGGTATATTTTCCTATTTATGCTATTTTATTCCTCCGCCAGTTTTGATCCTTTATTTTAGGCAGACAGACCAGTTCTCCCTACCTCCTCCCGCTGCCACCTGCCTCCTCCATTTTGGGGTAATGCTGTAATCAATTGGTTGTACTCTTGGATTGAAAAGACCTTCCCATACAATTCTGATAACTCCATGAAGGACATAACTCCACCATTCCAATTTACAATAAAATGTAAGAATAAAATACCCTTTTCAAACATCTTTCCCATAAATACAGGTATTTTATCAACCAGCACATTTGAGTTCAACCGTAATATTTGTTCTATCTTTTCATGGGGACGAAATTGAAATTGTAGCCAGCTCTGCAATGCTTGTTTGAAATTAATTGAAAATGAGACATGGCAATCTGCACAAAGACAAAAAGGCCATTTTTAAATAATGGATGAGTTTTTTACTTGATAACCATTTAGGGTTCAAGTAAAACTTTTGAATAGGTGAAGCTTATCTCAACCCACCCAATTCATATTCATTCAAAATCTAAAGTAACTGTCAGTATATGGTGTGGTCACCAGCTGCATTAAGTACTCCAGTGCATCTCCATCTGTTTTGTCACCAAAGCCCCATATACTGTGACCTTGTTGGCTCGCTTCATATTCGTCGCCAAACCCACTGGCTCCAGGTCATCTATAAGTCTTTGCTAGGTAAAGCCCCGCCTTATCTCAGCTCACTGGTCACCATAGCAACACCAACCCGTAACACACGCTCCAACAGGTATATTTCACTGGTCACCCCCAAAGCCAATTCCTCCTTCCGTCGCCTTTCCTTCCAGTTCTCTGCTGCCATTTTGATAAAATGTCCAATATCCCCGTCCACGTGAAGAATCTATAAGAGTTATGTGAATGCCAATTAGATGATGATCTGATCGCATTCTGTCTCCTATTAAAACTTTTTTTAACCTTTGATGCAAGAGAGAAAGTGACAAGAAAGTAGTCAAGACGACTAGCTTGATTAACTTCTTGAGTGTAGGGGGCAGGATTTTTGTTTTTGGCTAAAAAACGTACCAATTTGAAACGGACTATTTCTCAGGCCCAGAAAGTAGAATATGCATAGAATTGTCAGATTAGGATAGAAAACTGTCAAAATATTGTCTGTGAGTATAACAGAACTGATATTGCAGGCGAAAACCTGAGGAAAACCTGAGGAAAATCAAACCAGGAAGTGGTTTCTATTTTGAAAGCTCCATGTTCCATAGCCTGCCTTCGCTCCATTTAAAGGGATATCAACCAGATTCCTTTTCCTATCGCTTCCTCAAGGTGTCAACAGTCTTTAGACATAGTTTCGGGCTTAAAATTTGTATTTTGAAAAATGAGTGAGAAAGATAACATCGCGTTAGTGGATAGCTGGATGTTCACAGAGTTTTGCTTGCGCAACAGAGTGGGGCAGCCATTGTCTCTCCCTCTCATATTAAAAAAGCAACAGTCCCGGTTGATATATTATCGATGATATATTTTTAAAACAACCTGAGGATTGATTATAAAAACGTTTGACATGTTTCTGTGGACATTACGGATACTATTTGGAATTTTCATCTGCGATGTCGTGACCGCTCGAGCCTGTGGATTTCTGAACATAACGCGCCAAACAAATGGAGGTATTTTGGGTATAAAAATAATCTTTATGGAACAAAAGGAACATTTATTGTGTAACTGGGAGTCTTGTGAGTGCAAACATCCGAAGATCATCAAAGGTAAGCGATTTAATCTATTGCTTTTCTGACTTTCGTGACCAATCTACTTGGCTGCTAGTGTTTGTAATATTTTGTCTACTGAGAGAGATGTTCTTACATAAACGCTTGTTACGCTTTCGCCGAAAAGCTGTATTGAAATCTGACACGCCAGGTGGATTATCAACAAGCTAAGCTGTTTTTTGCTATATTGCACTTGTGATTTCATAAAAATTAAATACGTTTAGTAATTTAATTTGAATTTGGTGCACTGCAATTCAGCAGGTGTTGATGAAAATGATCCCGCTAACTGGATGGGTGCGTCTCTCTCTCTAGGTCAGGGTTTTTTAGTCTCCAAATATCCACTATTTCTAATGTGTCCATAATATTTGTGATTTCCTTAAGGGCACGGTGATGATAGTTTGTAGATTACCTTTATGGTCCATTGAGATACTTAACACTGTGTTATAGTCTCCTACCATAAGGATTTGATCATTTGTTGCCTGTAAGTTCAATAAATTGGTATAAATGATTTCAAAGAAGTATGGATCACCATGATTTGGACCATATAGATTAATGAGACAAATCTTTTTTCATCCATTTTCATATTCAAAAGGATCCACCTTCCTTGCGAATCATTCCTGTTTGCACGTTCAGATCGAAATGTTTGTTCATTACTATCATCACTCCTTTTGAGTTCCTTTGTCCATGACAGAAAAATATTTCACCACCCCATTCCTTTTTCCACGTAACTTCATCTATGGAGGTAGAGTGAGTTTCCAGTATATGTTACATTCCTTTTCTTTTAGCCATAGGCATGGACTGATCTACTTTTTTTTATAATCTGCTAAACCATCACAATTATAACTGGCTATACTTATTTCGACCCTTACCATAGCTAGATACTATTCTCAGTCTAAATTGACCATAATTAGTGCTTGTAAAGTTACTGCCATCAGAGGTATTATGATGGTCAAAATTAGTGCTTTCAAATGTCTGATATTTAGAATTCAAGAAATACGTTCTAGCAATATTTGTTTTATTCCCTTGCCTGTTTGCCTGTTTGCCAATGCCACAGATGTTAGAAAATTGAGACAAGATATTATGTCTAGTAAATCTGAGTAGGTTGATGTGTATGATATTGCATGTGATTCAGTGAGATGTGTACGATGTCTGTATAAGAGTAAGACTATAATGTGTGATGTCCAAATAAATAATAACTCTGCCAATTTGCATGGTTGAATGTATATGTGTGTAACATGTTGTGCGTATAGCCTTAATATTCATGGTGATAGTTGTATTCCATACCGTATCACCGTCATAGTTCCATCTTAATTACCTCAAACATCATTGGAAAACACATCCCAGCAATTCCATAGCAGTTGACGTTTCACATGATCATGAAAGAGACCTTGCATTACTCTAGAGACGGCTTCACTACAGTACAAATGTATTCCGTACAATATGTTATTATTCCCCAATGCCCCTATTCTGATATCTTCCCCTTGCTTGTTGTAAACATTTATAAACTTTTAGACAAATACATAAAAAAAGATAGACAAACAATAAACACATTAAATTATAAAACAGTTCTCAATAATGGAGAGAGAGAGAGAAGAGAAAAGAGAGAAAGATAGTGAGAGAAGAGAGCGAGCTCAGGTGTGTGTGTGTGTAAGTCCATATGTGTAGGCGAGCATGTAATTGAGTATGTGTGTGTTCATATCCACTTTATAGTGTTCAGATATTTTTACAGTTCCCATACTTTCTTTTTTGTAGCCTGAAGTCTCTGTAGAATTGAGAATCAGCCATGGTGTTATGGAGCTGTCTCGGAATAGCTGTCCATCTATAAATCGTTTGTCCACAATGAGAACCCTTCTCCCTTTGTTGCCTTTGTACCGGATACAGTCTCCCTTGGAAATTGGTAATTGAGACCGAATTTGGTCCCTTTAAGCTCCTTCCCCCGCTTTTGATCAGCTCCTTTTGTTGGTAGTGTTCAAATTTTGCATAATTAATACCTAAGCAAATTAGTATCCATGTGTCCTATCTGTGCTTGGAGTTTAAAACAGTTAACCCCAACTAAGGTAGCAATGTTATTAAAAGTTTTATCGAAACATGTTCTCAGAATGTCATTAAATAACCTATAATTTCTGTTCTCAGAACGTTAATAAAGCCTCCCAGGAAATCTTTCAGGGAACCATAGTGAAAGGTTCTCAGAACCTCCCTTTAACCTAAAAATGAACATTCCCAGAATAGGCTAAATGTTCACTTCCGTTCTCAAAATGTTAAAAAAAAACATTCAGTTTTACCGGTCAGGAAACGTATGACTTTGTTCCCAGAACCAATGGGAAACCCAAAGCGTACGTCCCCACAACTTCCAAGGAACCAAATGTGCTAGCTGGGCTATTCCGTAAATAGTGCACTACTTTTGACCAGAGCCAGAT
>NW_027034705.1:0-8637 GCF_034236695.1 Oncorhynchus nerka | reverse complement strand
AGTAGTAGTAGTAGCAACAGTAGTAGTAGTAACAGTAGTAGTAACAGTAGTAGTAGTAACAGTAGTAGTAGTAGCAACAGTAGTAGTAGTAGTAGCAACAGTAGGAGTAGTAGTAGTAACAGTAGCAGTAGTAGTAACAGTAGCAGTAGTAGTAACAGTAGTAACAGTAGTAGTAACAGTAGTAGCAACAGTAGTAGTAGTAACAGTAGTAGTAGTAACAGTAGTAGTAGAAACAGTAGTAGTAGTAGCAACAGTAGTAGTAGTAGCAACAGTAGTAGTAGCAACAGTAGTAGTAGTAGCAACAGTAGTAGTAGTAGCAACAGTAGTAGTAGTAACAGTAGCAGTAGCAACAGTAGTAGTAGTAGCAAACAGCAGCAGCAGCAGTAACAGTGGCTGAGCAGTAAGTAACAGTAGTAGTAGTAACAGCAGCAGCAGCAACAGTAGCAGTAGTAACAGTAGTAGTAGTAACAGCAGCAGCAGTAGCAACAGCAGCAGCAGTAACAGTAGCAGCAGTAAACAGCAGTAGTAGTAACAGTAGCAGCAGCAGTAACAGTGGCAGCAGTAGTAACAGTGGCAGCAGTAACAGTAGCAGCAGCAACAGCAGCAGCAGTAGTAACAGCAGCAGCAGCAACAGCAGCAGCAGCAACAGTAGTAGTAGTAACAGTAGTAGTAGTAGCAACAGTAGTAGTAGTAGCAACAGTAGTAGTAGCAACAGTAGTAGTAGTAGCAACAGTAGTAGTAGCAACAGTAGTAGTAGTAGCAACAGTAGTAGTAGTAGCAACAGTAGTAGTAGTAACAGTAGTAGTAGCAACAGTAGTAGTAGTAGCAACATTAGTAGTAGTAACAGTAGTAGTAGTAGCAACAGTAGTAGTAGTAGCAACAGTAGTAGTAGTAACAGTAGTAGTAGTAGCAACAGTAGTAGTAGTAACAGTAGTAGTAGTAGTAACAGTAGTAGTAGTAGTAACAGTAGTAGTAGTAACAGTAGTAGTAGTAACAGTAGCAGCAGCAACAGCAGCAGTAGTAACAGCAGCAGTAGTAGCAAACAGCAGCAGCAGTAGCAAACAGCAGCAGCAGCAAACAGTAGTAGTAGTAGCAACAGTAGTAGTAGCAACAGTAGTAGTAGTAGCAACAGTAGTAGTAGTAGCAACAGTAGTAGTAGCAACAGTAGTAGTAGCAACAGTAGTAGTAGTAGCAACAGTAGTAGTAGTAACAGTAGTAGTAGCAACAGTAGTAGTAGTAGCAACAGTAGTAGTAGTAGCAACAGTAGTAGTAGTAGTAACAGTAGTAGTAGCAACAGTAGTAGTAGTAGCAACAGTAGTAGTAGTAGTAACAGTAGTAGTAGCAACAGTAGTAGTAGTAACAGTAGTAGTAGCAACAGCAGTAGCAGTAACAGTAGTAGTAGTAGCAACAGCAGCAGCAGCAGCAACAGTAGTAGTAGCAACAGTAGTAGTAGTAGCAACAGCAGCAGTAGCAACAGTAGCAGTAGCAGCAACAGCAGTAGCAGCAGCAACAGTAGTAGCAGTAACAGTAGTAGCAGCAACAGCAGTAGTAGTAGCAACAGCAGCAGCAGTAGTAACAGTAGTAGTAGCAACAGTAGTAGCAGTAGTAACAGTAGTAGTAGTAACAGTAGTAGCAGCAACAGTAGTAGTAGTAACAGCAGCAGCAGTAACAGCAGCAGTAGTAGTAACAGCAGCAGTAGCAACAGCAGCAGCAGTAACAGTAGTAGTAGTAACAGTAGTAGTAGTAACAGTAGTAGCAGCAACAGCAGCAGCAGCAAACAGCAGCAGCAGTAGCAACAGTAGTAGTAGTAACAGTAGTAGTAGTAGTAACAGTAGTAGTAGTAGTAACAGTAGTAGTAGCAACAGTAGTAGTAGTAACAGTAGTAGTAGTAACAGTAGTAGTAGTAACAGTAGTAGTAGTAACAGTAGTAGTAGTAGTAACAGTAGTAGTAGTAACAGTAGTAGTAGTAACAGTAGTAGTAGTAACAGTAGTAGCAGTAACAGTAGTAGCAGTAACAGTAGTAGTAGTAACACTAGTAGTAGTAGCAACAGTAGTAGTAGTAGTAACACTAGTAGTAGTAACAACAGTAGTAGTAGTAGTAACACTAGTAGTAGTAACAACAGTAGTAGTAGTAGTAACACTAGTAGTAGTAACACTAGTAGTAGCAACAGTAGTAGTAGTAGTAACACTAGTAGTAGTAACAACAGTAGTAGTAGTAGTAACACTAGTAGTAGTAGCAACAGCAGTAGTAGTAGTAGTAACAACAGTAGTAGTAGTAGTAACACTAGTAGTAGTAGCAACAGTAGTAGTAGTAGTAACACTAGTAGTAGTAACAACAGTAGTAGTAGTAGTAACAGTAGTAGTAGTAACAGTAGTAGTAGTAACAGTAGTAGTAGTAACAGTAGTAGTAGTAACAGTAGTAGTAGTAGTAACAGTAGTAGTAGTAACAGTAGTAGTAGTAACAGTAGTAGTAGTAACAGTAGTAGTAGTAACAGTAGTAGTAGTAACAGTAGTAGTAGCAACAGTAGTAGTAGTAGTAACAGTAGTAGTAGTAACAGTAGTAGTAGTAGTAACAGTAGTAGTAGTAGTAACAGTAGTAGTAGCAACAGTAGTAGTAGTAACAGTAGTAGTAGTAACAGTAGCAGCAGCAACAGTAGTAGTAGTAACAGTAGCAGCAGTAGTAACAGCAGCAGCAGTAACAGTAGTAGTAGTAACAGTAGCAAAGCAGCAACAGTAGTAGCAGTAACAGTAGCAGTAGCAACACTAGTAGTAGTAGCAACAGTAGTAGTAGCAGCAACACCAGCAGCAGCAACAAACAGCAGTAGTAGTAGTAACACTAGCAGCAGCAGCAACAGTAGCAGCAGCAGCAACAGTAGTAGCAGCAACACCAGCAGCAGCAGCAAACAGCAGCAGCAGCAGTAACACCAGCAGCAGCAACAACAGCAGTAGCAGTAGTAACACCAGCAGCAGTAACAACAGTAGTAGTAGTAGTAACACTAGTAGTAGTAGTAACAACAGTAGTAGTAGTAACAGTAGTAGTAGTAGCAACAGTAGTAGTAGTAGTAACACTAGTAGTAGTAGCAACAGCAGTAGTAGTAACAACAGTAGTAGTAGTAGTAACAACAGTAGCAGTAGTAGTAACAACAGTAGTAGTAGTAACAGTAGTAGTAACAACAGTAGTAGTAACAACAGTAGTAGCAGTAGCAGTAACAACAGTAGTAGTAGTAGTAGTAACAGTAGTAGTAACAGTAGCAGTAGTAGTAACAACAGTAGTAGTAGTAACAGTAGTAGTAGTAGCAACAGTAGTAGTAGTAGTAACAACAGTAGCAACAGCAGTAGTAGCAGCAGCAGTAGTAGTAGTAGTAGTAACAGTAGCAGTAGTAGTAACAACAGTAGTAGTAGTAACAGTAGTAGTAGTAGCAACAGTAGTAGTAGTAGTAACAACAGTAGTAGTAACAGTAGCAGTAGTAGTAACAACAGTAGTAGCAGTAACAGTAGTAGTAGCAGCAACAGTAGTAGCAGTAAACAACAGTAGTAGTAACAGTAGTAGTAGTAGCAACAGTAGCAGTAGTAGTAACAACAGTAGTAGTAACAGTAGTAGCAGTAGTAACAACAGTAGTAGTAGTAGTAACAGTAGTAGCAGTAGTAACAACAGTAGTAGTAACAGCAGCAGCAGCATGCACCAGCAGCAGCAGCAACAGTAGTAGCAGTAGTAACAACAGTAGTAGTAGTAGTAACAGTAGTAGCAGTAGCAACAGTGGTAGTAGTAGTAGTAACAACAGTAGTAGTAGTAGAAGTAACAGTAGTAACAGCAGTAGTAGTAGTAGTAACAGTAGTAGTAGTAGTAGCAACAGTAGTAGTAACAGTAGTAGTAGTAGTAGCAACAGTAGTAGCAGTAGTAGTAGTAACAGCAGTAACAGTAGTAGCAACAGTAGTAGCAGTAGTAGTAACAGTAGTAGCAACAGTAGTAGTAGTAGTAACAGTAGTAACAGTAGTAGCAACAGTAGTAGTAGTAGTAACAGTAGTAACAGTAGTAGC
This sequence comes from Oncorhynchus nerka, assembly GCF_034236695.1. Lineage (NCBI taxonomy): Eukaryota > Metazoa > Chordata > Actinopteri > Salmoniformes > Salmonidae > Oncorhynchus > Oncorhynchus nerka. The sequence continues at coordinate 4,599 of NW_027034705.1, read as the reverse complement.
AACAGTAGTAGTAACAGTAGTAACAGTAGTAGCAACAGTAGTAGTAGTAGTAACAGTAGTAACAGTAGTAGCAACAGTAGTAGCAACAGTAGTAGCAACAGTAGTAACAGTAGTAGTAACAGCAGTAACAGTAGTAGCAACAGTAGTAGCAGTAGTAGTAGTAACAGTAGTAGCAACAGTAGTAACAGTAGTAGCAACAGTAGTAGCAGTAGTAGTAACAGTAGTAGTAGCAGTAGTAGTAGCAGTAGTAGTAGCAGTAGTAGTAGCAGTAGTAGTAACAGTAGTAGCAACAGTAGTAGTAACAGTAGTAGTAGTAGTAGTAACAGTAGTAGTAGCAGTAGTAGCAATAGTAGTAGTAACAGTAGTAGTAGTAACAGTAGTAGTAGTAACAGTAGTAGTAGTAACAGTAGTAACAGTAGTAACAACAGTAGCAACAGTAGTAACAGTAGTAACAACAGTAGTAACAGTAGTAACAACAGTAGTAACAGTAGTAACAACAGTAGTAACAGTAGTAACAACAGTAGTAACAGTAGTAACAGTAGTAACAACAGTAGTAACAGTAGTAGCAACAGTAGTAACAGTAGTAGCAACAGTAGTAACAGTAGTAACAGTAGTAACAGTAGTAGCAACAGTAGTAACAGTAGTAGCAACAGTAGTAACAGTAGTAGCAACAGTAGTAGCAGTAGTAGCAACAGTAGTAGTAGTAACAGTAGTAACAACAGTAGTAACAGTAGTAACAGTAGTAACAGTAGTAGCAACAGTAGTAACAGTAGTAGCAACAGTAGTAACAGTAGCAACAGTAGTAACAGTAGCAACAGTAGTAACAGTAGTAGCAACAGTAGTAACAGTAGTAGCAACAGTAGTAACAGTAGTAACAACAGTAGTAGCAACAGTAGTAACAACAGTAGTAGCAACAGTAGTAACAGTAGTAACAACAGTAGTAACAACAGTAGTAGCAACAGTAGTAACAGTAGTAACAACAGTAGTAGTAACAGTAGTAGCAACAGTAGTAACAGTAGTAACAGTAGTAGCAACAGTAGTAACAGTAGTAGCAACAGTAGCAACAGTAGTAACAGTAGTAGCAACAGTAGTAACAGTAGTAGCAACAGTAGTAACAGTAGTAACAACAGTAGTAACAGTAGTAACAACAGTAGTAACAGTAGTAACAGTAGTAGCAACAGTAGTAACAGTAGTAGCAACAGTAGTAACAGTAGTAGCAACAGTAGTAACAGTAGTAGCAACAGTAGTAACAGTAGTAACAGTAGTAACAACAGTAGTAACAGTAGTAACAGTAGTAGCAACAGTAGTAACAGTAGTAACAACAGTAGTAGCAACAGTAGTAACAGTAGTAACAACAGTAGTAACAACAGTAGTAGCAACAGTAGTAACAGTAGTAGCAACAGTAGTAACAGTAGTAACAGTAGTAGTAACAGTAGTAACAGTAGTAACAGTAGTAGCAACAGTAGTAGCAACAGTAGCAACAGTAGTAACAGTAGTAGCAACAGTAGTAACAGTAGTAGCAACAGTAGTAACAGTAGTAGCAACAGTAGTAACAGTAGTAGCAACAGTAGTAACAGTAGTAGCAACAGTAGTAGCAACAGTAGTAACAGTAGTAGCAACAGTAGTAGCAACAGTAGTAACAGTAGTAGCAACAGTAGTAACAGTAGTAGCAACAGTAGTAACAGTAGTAGCAACAGTAATAACAGTAGTAGCAACAGTAGTAACAGTAGTAACAACAGTAGTAACAGTAGTAGCAACAGTAGTAGCAACAGTAGTAACAGTAGTAGCAGTAGTAACAGTAGTAGTAGTAACAGTAGTAGCAACAGTAGTAACAGTAGTAGCAACAGTAGTAGTAGTAGCAGTAGTAGTAGCAGTAGTAGTAGCAGTAGTAGTAACAGTAGTAGTAACAGTAGTAGTAGTGGTAGTAGAAGAAGCAGTAGTAGTAGTAGTAGTAGTAGTAGTAGAAGCAGTAGTAGTAGTAGTAGTAGAAGCAGCAGTAGTAGTAGTAGTAGTAGAAACAGCAGTAGTAGTAGTAGTAGTAGAAACAGCAGTAGTAGTAGTAGTAGTAGAAACAGCAGTAGTAGTAGTAGTAGTAGAAACAGCAGTAGTAGTAGTAGTAGTAGAAGCAGCAGTAGTAGCAGTAGAAGCAGCAGTAGTAAGTAGTAGTAGTAGTAGAAACAGTAGTAGTAGTAACAGTAGTAGTAGTAACAGTAGTAGTAGTAACAGCAGTAGTAGTAGTAGTAACAGTAGTAGTAGTAGTAACAGTAGTAGTAGTAACAGTAGCAGCAGCAAACAGCATTAGCAGCAGCAGCAACAGCAGTTGCTGTGGCAGCAGCAGCAACAGCGGTATTCAAGGCAGTAGTAGAAACAGCAGTAGTAGTAGTAGTAGTAGAAACAGCAGTAGTAGTAGTAGTAGTAGAAACAGCAGTAGTAGTAGTAGTAGTAGAAACAGCAGTAGTAGTAGTAGTAGTAGAAACAGCAGTAGTAGTAGTAGTAGTAGAAACAGCAGTAGTAGTAGTAGTAGTAGAAGCAGCAGTAGTAAGTAGTAGTAGAAACAGTAGTTGTAGTAGTAATAGTAGTAGCAACAGTAGTAGCAACAGTAGTAATAGTAGTAGTAGAAACAGTAGTTGTAGTAGTAGAAGCAGCAGTAGTAAGTAGTAGTAGTAGTAGAAACAGTAGTTGTAGTAGTAATAGTAGTAGCAACAGTAGTAATAGTAGTAGTAGAAACAGTAGTTGTAGTAGTAATAGTAGTAGTAGCAGTAGTAATAGTAGTAGTAGAAACAGTAGTTGTAGTAGTAATAGTAGTTGTAGTAGTAATAGTAGTAGCAACAGTAGTAATAGTAGTAGTAGAAACAGTAGTTGTAGTAGTAATAGTAGTAGTAGCAGTAGTAATAGTAGTAGTAGAAACAGTAGTAGTAGTAGTAGTAGTAGTAGAAGCAGCAGTAGTAGTAGTAGTAGTAGAAACAGCAGTAGTAGTAGTAGAAGCAGCAGTAGTAAGTAGTAGTAGTAGTAGAAACAGTAGTTGTAGTAGTAATAGTAGTAGCAACAGTAGTAATAGTAGTAGTAGAAACAGTAGTTGTAGTAGTAATAGTAGTAGTAGCAGTAGTAATAGTAGTAGTAGAAACAGTAGTTGTAGTAGTAATAGTAGTTGTAGTAGTAGTAGTAGTTGTAACTGTAATATCAAGAAGTAACTGTGGTGCACATTGATGTTCTAAACTTCTTGGTGTATTTAGGAGGAGGAGGGATGGAGGTAGGGACTCCTCTACGACCTCTCAGCCTACCTCGCCTGGGGAGTCTCTACATTGGAACAGGTCAGTGTGTCTGTGGTGTAATATATGATGATGATGATGATGATGAAGGTGGTCTCTAGGAACAGGTTGTGTGTAATATATGATGATGATGATGAAGAAGGTGGGCTCTAGGAACAGGTTGTGTGTAATATATGATGATGATGATGATGAAGGTGGTCAGTCTGTAGGAACCTGTTGTGTGTAATATATGATGATGATGATGATGATGAAGGTGGTCTCTAGGAACAGGTTGTGTGTAATATATGATGATGATGATGAAGGTGGTCAGTCTGTAGGAACAGTTGTGTAATATATGATGATGATGATGAAGGTGGTCAGTCTGTAGGAACCTGTTGTGTGTAATATATGATGATGATGATGATGAAGGTGGTCTGTAGGAACAGGTTGTGTGTAATATATGATGATGATGATGAAGGTGGTCAGTCTGTAGGAACAGGTTGTGTGTAATATATGATGATGATGATGATGAAGGTGGTCTCTAGGAACAGGTTGTGTGTAATATATGATGATGATGAAGGTGGTCAGTCTGTAGGAACAGGTTGTGTGTAATATATGATGATGATGATGAAGGTGGTCAGTCTCTAGGAACAGGTTGTGTGTAATATATGATGATGATGAAGGTGGTCAGTCTGATGAAGATGTGGTGATGAAGGTGGTCAGTCTGTAGGAACAGGTTGTGTGTAATATATGATGATGATGATGAAGGTGGTCAGTCTGTAGGAACAGGTTGTGTGTAATATATGATGATGATGATGATGAAGGTGGTCAGTCTGTAGGAACAGGTTGTGTGTAATATATGATGATGATGATGAAGGTGGTCAGTCTGTAGGAACAGGTTGTGTGTAATATATGATGATGATGATGAAGGTGGTCAGTCTGTAGGAACAGGTTGTGTAATAATATATGATGATGAAGGTGGTCCTATCTGAAACAGGTTGTGTCATATATGATGATGATGATGAAGGTGGTCATATACAGGTTGTGTGTAATATATGATGATGATGATGAAGGTGGTCAGTCTGTAGGAACAGGTTGTGTGTGTAATATATGATGATGATGATGAAGGTGGTCAGTCTTGTGTGTAATATATGATGATGATGATGAAGGTGGTCAGGGAACAGGTTTGTGTGTAATATATGATGATGATGATGAAGGTGGTCAGTCTGGAACAGGAACAGGTTGTGTGTAATATATGATGATGATGATGAAGGTGGTCAGTCTCTAGAACAGGTTGTGTGTAATATATGATGATGATGATGATGAGGTGGTCAGTCTGTAGGAACAGGTT
>NW_027034704.1:0-8633 GCF_034236695.1 Oncorhynchus nerka | reverse complement strand
GTTTTAATGACTCCAACCTAAGTGTATGTAAACTAGTTTTAATGACTCCAACCTAAGTGTATGTAAACTAGTTTTAATGACTCCAACCTAAGTGTATGTAAACTAGTTTTAATGACTCCAACCTAAGTGTATGTAAACTAGTTTTAATGACTCCAACCTAAGTGTATGTAAACTAGTTTTAATGACTCCAACCTAAGTGTATGTAAACTAGTTTTAATGACTCCAACCTAAGTGTATGTAAACTAGTTTTAATGACTCCAACCTAAGTGTATGTAAACTAGTTTTAATGACTCTAACCTAAGTGTATGTAAACTAGTTTTAATGACTTCAACCTAAGTGTATGTAAACTAGTTTTAATGACTCCAACCTAAGTGTATGTAAACTAGTTTTAATGACTCCAACCTAAGTGTATGTAAACTAGTTTTAATGACTCCAACCTAAGTGTATGTAAACTAGTTTTAATGACTCCAACCTAAGTGTATGTAAACTAGTTTTAATGACTCCAACCTAAGTGTATGTAAACTAGTTTTAATGACTCCAACCTAAGTGTATGTAAACTAGTTTTAATGACTCCAACATAAGTGTATGTAAACTAGTTTTAATGACTCCAACCTAAGTGTATGTAAACTAGTTTTAATGACTCCAACATAAGTGTATGTAAACTAGTTTTAATGACTCCAACCTAAGTGTATGTAAACTAGTTTTAATGACTCCAACATAAGTGTATGTAAACTAGTTTTAATGACTCCAACCTAAGTGTATGTAAACTAGTTTTAATGACTCCAACCTAAGTGTATGTAAACTAGTTTTAATGACTCCAACCTAAGTGTATGTAAACTAGTTTTAATGACTCCAACCTAAGTGTATGTAAACTAGTTTTAATGACTCCAACCTAAGTGTATGTAAACTTCCCACTTCAACTGTAACACCTTTTTTTCTCTAAGAGTGTAAGACAAAGGACAGATACGTCATGAAAAATGAAATGTTGAGAGGAAACGGTTTGAGCAGCAGAAGACACAGTCACAGCCAACTCATTCTACTAATAGTGATCGACAGATCCACCTCATGCACTCTGTGTTGGTTATTCCCCTTGTAAATATGATTCTAGCTTTTTGTAAACTACTCTCTATCAACAGTAATAGTTACATTAAAGATGAACATAAAATCATTGAGAAACATTATTGCCTCTTGAATACTAGTTAAGTGAAGAACAATCTAAATAAAACGGCTACAAATGTAGTAGCAAAAATCTGAACTCTGAAAATAAAAAATGAAGAACTGAAAGACGCCTAACACCAACTTGACCTCTGTAGCTTTGTGTAGCTTTGGTGCTTTCAGAGAACTCCAGTCTCAATGACCCCAGGAAGGCAGAATGTGGTAACAGCCAATCAGAAAGTGGGGCACACTTCTCCAAACTGGGTTAAAGCTGTACACTAGAGGCCACGATCAAAGGCCCACGGGGTCTGGAGAGAACATCTGGTCTGCAGCTCACCACTGAGATACTCTAAAACCCAGTACCGCTGTCTGTCGCTGCCTCCCTCATCCTCCTCAGCACATGATCCCTTACTTACTCCCTGTGTGACAGATGCTACGGTACTCACTGGAGGGCATGGTGTAGGTATCCTCATCATCTATGATCTCCGCATAGTCGTCTGTCTCTGGGGGAAAAAGAGAGCGACACACAGTGAGAGAGGGAGAGATAGAGAGAGGTGAGGATAATGAACAGCAGCATTCTGACTCTAAGCAGGATAGCCCAACATGACAGACAGGAGTTAGGCTAGGCGTTAATCTAACTACGTCTAGACTTGTACTTAACTTACCTCTAGTACAATAAAGTACCTTTACCAAAAACCCACCATTTCAAAGTTGTTAACAACCCCCCCCCTCCACACATATGACAAACAGCCCAGCTCTGTGATGTGCCTCCCTGTGCGTTCTCCCACCATGTTCCTCAGGTCTGAGCTGTGCTCCAATAGCAGCAGTGGTATTTGAGTGAGGGGAGGAGGGATGAGGAGGAGTTTTCCCCCCCAGAGAAGTTTCTTCAGGAAAACCAGATTGAGTCACGGGTAACTCCAGAGTCATTGGGTGAGCCTGTCTATCCTGACTGCTGTGATTTTAAGGAAGAAGCAGAAGTTTCCAGGAAAATATAACACACAGAGGAATGTTGAGACAGTACTGCTTTGTGCAGCCTGAGATAAAGAAAACAAGCTGCTGATAAGTCAAATGATTTGATTTGATTCAGGACTAGTGTTAAAAATCTGTGAAATTCTATGATAGTGTGTCATTATTAATGAAGGAAAAAAATAGTTGAGATAAGGGTTACTCGAAAATGACTAGAGAACGTAGGAAAATCAGAGCACTCTGAAAAGTGTAGAACCCAAATGGACAGACAGAATAATATGACCCCTTCTATCCATAACGAGGACACCACAGATCATTGTAGAAGCCCTGTGTTTAATAACACATAAGGAACTGAGGAAATGTGCAAATCCACGTAGGTAGCATGCACGAGAGAGAGAGAGAGAGAGAGAGAGAGAGAGAGAGAGAGAGAGACAGAGAGAGAGAGAGAGAGAGAGAGAGAGAGAGAGAGAGAGAGAGAGAGAGAGAGAGAGAGAGAGAGACAGAGAGAGAGAGAGAGACAGAGAGAGAGAGAGAGAGGAGAGAGAGAGAGAGAGAGAGAGAGAGAGAGAGAGACAAAAAACACAGATTAGGGCATGTTTACTGGTCCTCTTAGAGAAAGTTGACAGCAAAATAACGAGTTTAAAGGTCAACACCAAGTTGCAGCCACTTCTTACTACCTCTCAGGGGATTCCCCCAGACGTTGATAATGGTGTTGATAGTAAGAGGCTGCCAAGTGAGTAACATACACAGGTCAAAGAGACACCTCACTGTAAGTAGGTCACACACACACACACACACACACACACACACACACACACACACACACACACACACACACACACACACACACAAACAAAAGGGTTAGGGGAAGTGTAACTTCTAAATGTAACTTCAGAGAGCATCTCAGTTAATTGAACAACATTGGAATGGAAGTCCTGGTGCAGTATTTAAAGTGAGCTTGTTCATTACTTCATCCTCTGCAGAGAGATTTATCTTAACAGGACTACAAGCCTGCAGAGAGATTTACTCATCAGATCATACAAAGCCTGTAGAGAGATTTCATTCATCAGGATCATACAAAGTCTGCAGAGAGATTTCCATTCTTATCAGATCACAAAGTCCATGACCACTGGAGAAGAGAGGGAAAACAAAAACACTTAAGACACGGAAGCAAATATCTCATCTAAACATCTCTGTATCAGAACTATATCAACGAACCTAAAATAAACCTGATCAGAAGAAAAATATCAAGGTAATGACAGAGAATAAGAGAGTTATACAACATGACAATACATTCAACCACAGTGATGTACTGAGATATCTATAAGTGTCTTCAGAATTTGGTTTCTGTGTGCACTACTTTCAACCAGGGTCCAAAGTAATGCACTCAGGGAAGAAGACATATTATATAGGAATAGGGTGCCACCAAGACTTCTCCCCAGTACCATCATGATCATATGGGGGACTGGAGTTTCACACAAAGCATCCCTCTATTCGTTCTGAATGGGACCATATACTGGCATCCCTCTATTCGTTCTGAGTGTGCTGTGTCAATGGGACCATATGCACACAAGCATCCCTCTATTCGTTCTGAGTGTGCTGTGTCAATGGGACCCTATGCACACAAGCATCCTATCATTCGTTCTGAGTGTGCTGTGTCAATGGGGACCATATGCACACAAGCATCCCTCTATTCGCTCTGAGTGTGCTGTGTCAATCGGACCATATACTGCACAAGCATCCTCTATTAGCATCCTATCACTGCAGCCTCCCTCTGTTTCTGAGTGTGCTGTGTCAATGGGACCATATGCACAAGCATCCTCTATCGTTCTGAGTGTGCTGTGTCAATGGGACCATATACAAACATCCCTCTATTCGTTCGAGGGTGCTGTGTCAATGGGACCATATGCACAAGCATCCCTCTATTCGTTCTGAGTGTGCTGTGTCAATGGGTTACACACCATAGTGTGCTGTCCAATGGGACCATATGCACACATCCCTCTATTCGTTCTGAGTGTGCTGTGTCAATGGGACCATATGCACACAAGCATCCTCTATTCGTTCTGAGTGTGCTGTGTCAATGGGACCATATGCACACAAGCATCCCCCTCTATTCGTTTCTGAGTGTGCTGTCAATGGGACCATATGCACACAAGCATCCTCTATTCGTTTGAGTGTGCTGTGTCAATGGGACCATATGCACACAAGCATCCTCTATTCGCTCTTGGAGTGTGCTGTCACTGGGACCATATGCACAAAGCATCCCTCTATTCGTTTGGAGTGTGCTGTGTCAATGGGACCATATGCACACAAGGTCCTGTTTATGTTAAATAAATAACTGTCGCTCTGCTCCACCCTGCTCCATCCACCCTCTCAATCAGCTCTTTATCTGACACTCACCCAGTAGTCATTAACATTCTACTGATGTGGGCCGTAGACTGGGGAAGAGCTCTGTGACATTTAAACTGAGAGATAGGAAGGAGAGGACACACACACACAGACACACACATGCACACACACAGTCTTGCACAGCTACAGTAAACTTTGGGGGGACACACACCAGTACTATTCAAAATGCTATTTTCCCTAACCGCTAACCCTAACCCCTGGGGTGGCAGGAAGCCTAGTGGTTAGAGCATTGGACTAGAACCCAAAAGGTTGCTGGATCGAATCCCCTGGCTGACAAGGTAAAATCTGTCCTTCTGCCCCTGAACAAGGCCACTGTTCCCCCGATAGGGCGTCATTGTAAATAAGAATTTGTTCTAACTGTCTTGCCTAGTTAAATAAAGGTTTAAAAGATATATATTATAATAATCCGCACCTACCCTAACCTTAACCCTAGCTCCTAACCATTAAACTAATTCTAACACTAAGTTTAACCCTAAACTTCCTAGAAATAGCATTTGACCTTGTGAGACTGGACAATATGCCCCCAGTTGTTCAAATGTTTGTTTGTTTACTATTAGCTAAATAGTTAAACACGTCCACACACACAGGCCTGTGCCCACTGACACAGTGTTAAGTTGATAGATGAGGTGCTGTGTGGGGGTGAGGATGTATTACCAGAGCCAGACAGGCCTGTGTGTGTCTGGTGAAATGTAACCTGGGTGTAATTTGTGCCATTGGCCTGGTCTGGTCCTGATGGTTGATTCATAGTGAGCGTTTCATAGAGCCGCCTGATAACAGACTGATGGTTGATTCATAGTGGATAAAGTATAGAGTCAGCCTGATAACAGACTGATGGTTGATACATAGTGATGTTTTTTTACAGAGCCGTCTGATAACAGACTGATGGTTGATTCATAGTGATGTTTACAGAGCCGTCTGATAACAGACTGATGGTTGATTCATAGTGATGTTCTACAGAGCCGTCTGATAACAGACTGAGGTTGGATTCATAGTGATGTTTTTACAGAGCCAGCTTGATAACAGACTGATGGTTGATTCATAGTGATGTTCAGAGCCGCTTGATAACAGACTGATGGTTGATTCATAGTGATGAGCTACAGAGTCATTTGATGTCAGACTGAGGAGACTATGGAAGTGATGTTTAGAACCGCCTGATAACAGACTATACATCCTATAGTGGATAATACAGAGCCGTCTGATAACAGACTGATGGTTGATTCATAGATGAGCCATTAGAGCCGTCTGATAACAGACTGATGGTTGAGATTCAAGGATAACTACAGAGTCATTTGATAACAGTATCGGATGGTTGATTCAGTGATGTTCTACAGATTTGCCTCTTGATAACAGCATTCTGATGGTTGATTCATAGGATGCTCAGAGTCACGCTCTGATAACAGACCGATGGTTGATTCATGGTGATGTTTTACAGAGCCGCCTGATAACAGACTGATGGTTGATCCGTTAGGTGATGCCAGAGCCGCTCGATGTCGACTGATGGTTGATTCATAGTAGATGTTCTTACAGAGCCGCTTGATAACAGACTGATGGTTGATTCAGTGATGTTTACAGAGTCGCCTTGATAACAGGACTGATGGTTGATTCATAGTGATGTTTTATAGAGCCGCCTGATAACAGACTGATGGTTGATTCATAGTGATGTTTTACAGAGCCGTCTGATAACAGACTGATGGTTGATTCATAGTGATGTTTTACAGAGCCGTCTGATAACAGACTGATGGTTGATTCATAGTGATGTTTTACAGAGCCGTCTGATAACAGACTGATGGTTGATTCATAGTGATGTTTTACAGAGCCGTCTGATAACAGACTGATGGTTGATTCATAGTGATGTTCTACAGAGCCGTCTGATAACAGACTGATGGTTGATTCATAGTGATGTTTTACAGAGCCGTCTGATAACAGACTGATGGTTGATTCATAGTGATGTTTTACAGAGCCGTCTGATAACAGACTGATGGTTGATTCATAGTGATGTTTTACAGAGCCGTCTGATAACAGACTGATGGTTGATTCATAGTGATGTTTTACAGAGCCGTCTGATAACAGACTGATGGTTGATTCATAGTGATGTTTTACAGAGCCGTCTGATAACAGACTGATGGTTGATTCATAGTGATGTTTTACAGAGCCGTCTGATAACAGACTGATGGTTGATTCATAGTGATGTTTTACAGAGCCGTCTGATAACAGACTGATGGTTGATTCATAGTGATGTTTTACAGAGCCGTCTGATAACAGACTGATGGTTGATTCATAGTGATGTTTTACAGGTGCCAATAAATTAAACCCCCCCCCAAGAATGTGAACCTAAATCTAGGCCAGACTGCACCAATATATCAGCTAGATCACCAACAAACCACATCACCGGATCCCTATGGAACCTGGTAAAAAAAATAGTGCCCTATAAAGGGGATAGGGTCCCATTTGGGACTCAACCTAGGCATTGCCAGATAGGACCAGAAGACTATAACCTGTAATGTAGCTTGTATGGTGCTTCAACAGCCCTCTAGGATGTGGTGAACATTGTGTAGGAAGAGGGAGCCATATGTACTTTCACTATTCTACTGATACTATGTGTTCAGCTCCACCGGAGCATCAGAGTGCTCATATCAAAGTACATGTCAGACATCTAGCTGACTGATGGACTGTCAATCATCACAAGTATTCTACTGACATCTCTGCATCCTGTCTGTCACCACTGCATGCACTAATAAACCAGTCAATTATGGGATAGTTAACATGGAAGATACTCATTTCAGTAAAGGCTTCTGTGTGGAAAACTGTTTTGTTACCATGGCAAAGCCCAACAAGACAACGTATCAACAGCTTCACAGTCCCAGTACAATACCAAACCTCCTCTGACCCCAAACCTCATCTGACCCCAAACCTCTTCCGACCCCAAACCTCTTCCGACCCCAAACCTCTTCCGACCCCAAACCTCTTCCGACCCCAAACCTCTTCCGACCCCAAACCCAGGAGACGTGAAAAGAGAGTGTGAGAAGGTCCTACCTGAGACACATGCAACCCTTGTCCGGACCCCCCCATCCAGACGCTTCTCATGGTTGGAGACTCTGTGGAATACAGGTTTGAACAGATGAGTGCTGTACATTTCCCTGTGAAAGGATGGTTTCTCCAGTCACCAGACAACAGAACAGAAAGACAGACTGGCCTGTCCACACTGTGGCACTATGACTGGGCTCTGTTACAGACAGTTCCAAGACCATTCCATTCACTGGCAGGGCATGTTTGGCAGGGGTGCTGCTGGGGGATCCCGATAAGTAGGCCCATCAGTACTTCCAATAGGATATGGTTAAAGGGTTGGGGGGTCAGAGGGGCGGGGCTCAAAACAGGGTCAGAGAAATTCCTCATGATTCTGCCAAAAGAAGCGGTAGGAGGGAGCAAGGCTTGTGTTGGTTTTCAGAGCACCTGACTGAAACATGATATGCTGCCTGGAAGAAACTTCTTCCATTTATATATTTATGCCATATATATTTAATACACATATATTTAATAAGAATAAGTATATGCATATTATATCGTTTATTTATACATGAGAGACAATATATATTACACAGTATAAGGTTATATATATAATATTATATATATATTGTATATATATATATTTATATATATATATCATGTATATAATATTTATATATATATATATATATATATATATATATCATATATTATATATACATATATATGACAGTATATATATACATCATATATATATATATATATATTTATTATATATATATATAATAATAGTATATAAAGAATAATATATATATCTAAAAGAGTATAAGACAAGTATATATATACTATGTATATAATACTATATACATATTATATATAATAATAATGTTATTATTATTATTAAGACAAGTATATTATAAGATTATTATATATCTATATATTTATATATATATTTATTATTTACATTTATATTATATATTTATATTAATATATGTATATATTTAATATTGTGATGTACATGTTACATATTAATAAGTATATACAAGAATGTGTTATATACACAGCATATATTAATAATTAATAATAATATTATTTATATG
>NW_027034703.1:0-8633 GCF_034236695.1 Oncorhynchus nerka | reverse complement strand
GGACAGTGCAGTTAGATTAACAATAATTTCAGATTTCAGTCGACACTTATATGTACCTAAATGTTTCAAATCCATCATATTTATGGTTATTGATTTGAATTGCGGGCCCTCCAGTTTCACCGGAAGTTGTCCCGCTCACTAAGAAGTTGAGGGTGGAGTTGAATCGACACAATCAAATCAAATCAAATTTTATTTGTCACACGTGCCTTATAGTGAAATGATTACTTACAAGCCCTTAAAACCAACAATGCAGTTTTAACAAAATACCTAAAAAATGTAACAAATAAAAATAAATAATTAAAGAGCAGCAGTAAAATAACAATTGCCAGGCTATATACATGGGGTACCGGTACAGAGTCAATATGCGGGGGCACCGGTTAGTCGACGTAATTGAGATAATATGTACATGTAGGTAGAGTTATTAAAGTAGCTATGCATAGATAATAGCAGACAGTAGCAGCAGTGTAGAAGGGGGCGGTGGGCAAATAGTCTAGGGTAGCCATTTGATTAGATGTTCAGGGGTGTTATGGCTTGGGGGTAGAAGCTACTTAATTAGGGAAGCTGCGAATTTTCGCAGCTTTTTGTTAAAAATCGCGCAACATTTCAGCACCCTGCTATTCATGCCAGGAATATAGTATATGCATATGATTAGTATGTGTGGATAGAAAACACTCAGACGTTTCTGAAACTGGTTAAATCACGGCTGTGACTATAACAGAACGTGCGTTTCATCGAAAAGTGCAGGAAAATCTGATCACTGAAAATGGAAATAAATATCCATGCGCCACTTCCAGGAATTGTTAAAGGTGAACCGGATTAAATGAGGCCGAGGTTGCAGTACCTACTGCTTCCACACGATGTCTAGAGTCTTGTCATTTGCTTCGGCTTTGATTCTTGGTCAAACCGACACAAGGGAACCGATTCCCTCCGGTCTCCGACCGGATGTTTTGGTTGAGATTTCTCCGGACATTATTTCCAGACGGACACCTATAGAATTTACATTGCCTCCTGATGAATTTTATCGCTTATTAACGTGTACTAATACCTAAAGTTGCATTACAAAAGTATTTTGAAGTGTTTTGTGAAAGTTTATCGTCGACTTTTTTAATTAAAAAAAATGACGTTACGTTAGAAAACAATGTTTTTTTCCGTTGTTCACACAGTATTCATAGATCGATATCTAGGCTATATATGGACCGATTTAATCGAAAAAAAGACCCACAATGATGTTTATGGGACATCTAGGAGTGCCAAGAAAGAAGCTCGTCAAAGGTAATGAATGTTTTATATTTTATTTCTGCGTTTTGAGTAGCCCCCGGCTATCGCAGAATCTGTCGTTAGGTGACGTTGCTGTATTCTGGGGGAAACATGCTATCAGATAATAGCTTCTCATGCTTTTGCCGAAAAGCATTTTACAAATCTGACTTGGCGGATAGATTCACAACGAGTGTAGCTTTAATTCAGTACATTGTATGTCCATTTTAATGAAAGTTTGAGTTTTATCAACCACTATAGGTGGCGCTCTTGAACATTTTCGCTGATTTATGTTCCCACCACGGAACCACGGCCCTAACAATTAAGAGCCTCTTGGACCTAGACTTGGGCGCTCCGGTACTGCTTGTCCTGCAGTAGCAAAGAGAACAGTCTATGACTGGGGTTGTTGGAGTCTTTGACATTTTTTAGGATCTTCCTCTGACACCACCTGGTATGGAGTGTGTAAGTAAGTAAGTTATGCAGAAGTTGGTACATTGAAGCTCCATGTTACAGTCATAGTGAGGAAGTGGCTTTTTTCCCCTCGGTTTGCAATGGAACCTCTTTACTCACATCAGGTCCCATTATAAGAAATGCTTTTTGACATTTGAATGCAATTGCTCATTACTAATTAGTCACAGCACAACACCTGAAGTTAGGCAGCCAACCCCAGTTGTGTCTCATCTCAGTATCACTCCCTTGGTGATGTACCTAAACTGGGACACTTTAATTCAAATAAAATACTATTTTTTTCGTCACATGAGCTCGAATACAACAGTTATAGACCTTACCGTGAAATAGTTACTTACGAACACTGAACCAACAATGCAGTTCAAGAAATAGATATAAGAAAATATTTACTAAATAAACTAAAGTAAGTTCAGCAGTCTTATGGCTTGGGAGTAGAAGATGTTACGGAGCCTTTTGGACCTAGACTTGACGCTCCGGTATCGGTTGCCATGCAGTAGCAGAGACAACAGTCTATGACTTGGGTAACTGGAGTCTGACAATTTTTTGGGCCTTCATCTGAAAAGGTGTTGTCGTGCCCTCTTCACAACTGTTTTGGTATGTTTGGACCATGATAGTTCGTTGGTGATGTGCCCACCAACGGAACTTGAAACTCTCAACCCCGTCAATGTTAATGGGGGCCTGTTCGGACGGCCTTTTCATGTTGTCCATGATCAGCTCCTTTGTCTTGCTCACATTGAGGGCAGAGGTTGTTGTCCTGGCATCACACTGCCACGTCTCTTATCTACTCCCTATAGGCTGTCTCATCGTTGTCAGTGATCAGGCCTACCACTGTTGTATCGTCAGCAAACTTAATGATGGTGTTGGAGTCGTGCTTTGTGACGCAGTAGTGGGTGAACAGGGAGTACAGGAGGGGACTAAGTACACACCTCTGAGGGGCCTCAGTGTTCAGGATCACCGTGACAGATGTGTTGCTACCTACCCTTACCACCTGGGGGCGGCCCGTCAGGAAGTCCAGGATCCAGTTTCAGAGGAGGTGTTTAGTCCCAGGGTTCTTAGCTTAGTGATTAGCTTAGTGATGAGCTTTGAGGGAACTATGATGTTGAACGCTAAACTGTGTCAATGAATAGCATTCTCACATAGGGTGTTCCTTTTGTCCTGGTGGGAAAGGGCAGTGTGGAGTGCGATTGAGATTAAGGCCATCTGTGGATCTGTTGGGCGGTATGCAAATTGACAGGGTCTAGGGTTTCTGGGATGATGGTGTTGATGTGAGCCATGGCAAGCCTTCAAAGCACTTCATTGCTACAGACGTGAGTGCAACGAGGCAGTAATCATTTAGGCAGGTTACCTTCGCTTTTGGGTACAGGATCTATGGTGGTCTGCTTGAAACATGTAGGTATTACAGACTCGGTCAGGGAGAGTTTGAAAAGACACTTGCAAGTTGGTCCACGCATGCTTTGAGTACATGTCCTGATAACCGTCTGGCCCCACAGACTTGTGAATGTCTACCTACGAAAGGTCTTGCTCACATCGGAGAGCATGATCACACAGTCCTCCGAAATAGCTGGTGCTCTCATGAATGCTTCAGTATTTCTTTTCCTAGCGAGCATGAAAGGCTTTTAGCTCATTTGGTAGGCTCACGTCACTGGGCAGCTTTTGTTGTCCGAAATAGTTTCCAAGTCCTGCTACATCAGAAGAGCATCAGAGCAAGTGTGGTAGGATTCAATCTGACTCTGTATTGACGTATTGCCTGTTTGCTGGTTCATCTTGAGGGCATAGCAGGATTTCTTAAAGCGTCTGGATTGGTGTCCTCCGCTCCTGAAAGGCAGCTTCAGCCTTTAGTTTGATGTGGATGTTGCCTGCAATCCAGCGGCTTCCGGTTGGGATATGTACGCACGGTCACTGTGGGAACTAAGTCATCAGTGCACTTATTGATGAAGCCGGTGACTGAGGTGAAACACATTCCACTCTGTGCTAGTAAAACCGTCCCCATACCATCCGCATCATCTGACCACTTTTTTCCCTCTGTTGCACATGTGACATGCTGATAGAAATGAGGTAAAACGGATTTAAGTTTGAATGCGATATCGAGACTGCCCAAATGTGTCTAATTGGTATATTAATAACTTTTCAAGTCCATAACTGTGCATTATTTCACTGTAATAGCTACTGTAAATGGACAGTGCAATTAGATCAACAAGAATTTAAGCTTTCTGATAATATCAGATATGTTCATATCCTGGAAAAGTTTATTGATATTTACAACCTCATGCTAATTAGCCCACGTTAGCTCACTCGTCCCGAGGGGAACCCATCAATCCTGTAGAGGTTTTTAACCAGTTCACACTCCATTACTTAACCAGTACACACTCCATTACTTAACCAGTACACACTCCATTACTTAACCAGTACACACTCCATTACTTAACCAGTACACACTCCATTACTTAACCAGTACACACTCCAATACTTAACCAACACACACTACATTACTTAACCAGTTCACACTCCATTACTTAACCAGTACACACTCCATTACTTAACCAGTACACATTACATTACTTAACCAGTACACACTACAATACTTAACCAACACACACTCCATTACTTAACCAGTACACACTACATTACTTAACCAGTACACACTCCATTACTTAACAAGTACACACTCCATTACTTAACCAGTACACACTCCAATACTTAACCAACACACACTACATTACTTAACCAGTACACACTACATTACTTAACCAGTACACACTCCATTACTTAACAAGTACACACTCCATTACTTAACCAGTACACACTCCAATACTTAACCAACACACACTACATTACTTAACCAGTACACACTCCATTACTTAACCAGTACACACTCCATTACTTAACCAGTACACACTCCAATACTTAACCAACACACACTACATTACTTAACCAGCACACACTCCATTATTAACCAGTACACACTCCATTACTTAACCAGTACACACTCCATTACTTAACCAGTACACACTCCAATACTTAACCAACACACACTACATTACTTAACCAGTACACACTCCATTACTTAACCAGTACACACTCCATTACTTAACCAACACACACAACATTACTTAACCAGTACACACTCCATTACTTAACCAACACACACGCCATTACTTAACCAGTACACACTGCATTACTTAACCAACACACACTCCATTACTTAACCAGTACACATTACATTACTTAACCAGTTCACACTCCATTACTTAACCAGTACACACTCCATTACTTAACCAACACACACAACATTACTTAACCAGTACACACTCCATTACTTAACCAACACACACGCCATTACTTAACCAGTACACACTGCATTACTTAACCAACACACACTCCATTACTTAACCAGTACACATTACATTACTTAACCAGTACACACTCCATTACTTAACCAACACACACTCCATTACTTAACCAACACACACTCCATTACTTAACCAGTACACACTGCATTACTTAACCAACACACACTCCATTACTTAACCAGTACACATTACATTACTTAACCAGTACACACTACAATACTTAACCAACACACACTCCATTATTTAACCAGTACACACTCCATTACTTAACCAGTACACACTCCATTACTTAACCAGTTCACTCCATTACTTAACCAGTACACACTCCATTACTTAACCAGTACACACTCCATTACTTAACCAACACACACTACATTACTTAACCAGTACACACTCCATTACTTAACCAACACACACTCCATTACTTAACCAACACAACCTCCATTACTTAACCAACACACACTACATTACTTAACCAGTACACACTCCATTACTTAACCAGTACACACTCCATTACTTAACCAACACACACAACATTACTTAACCAGTACAGACTCCATTACTTAACCAGTACACACTACATTACTTAACCAGTACACATTACATTACTTAACCAGTACACACTACATTACTTAACCAGTTCACACTCCATTACTTAACCAGTACACACTCCATTACTTAACCAGTACACACTACATTACTTAACCAGTACACATTACATTACTTAAACAGTACACACTCCATTACTTAACCAGTACACACTCCATTACTTAACCAGTACACACTACATTACTTAACCAACACACACTCCATTACTTAACCAGTACACACTCCATTACTTAACCAGTACACACTACATTACTTAACCAGTACACACTCCATTACTTAACCAACACACACTACATTACTTAACCAGTACACACTCCATTACTTAACCAACACACACTCCATTACTTAACCAGTACACACTGCATTACTTAACCAACACACACTCCATTACTTAACCAGTACACATTACATTACTTAACCAGTACACACTACAATACTTAACCAACACACACTCCATTACTTAACCAGTACACACTACATTACTTAACCAGTACACACTCCATTACTTAACCAGTACACACTCCATTACTTAACCAACACACACTCCATTATTTAACCAGTACACACTCCATTACTTAACCAGTACACACTCCATTACTTAACCAGTTCACTCCATTACTTAACCAGTACACACTCCATTACTTAACCAGTACACATTCCATTACTTAACCAGTACACACTCCATTACTTAACCAGTACACACTCCATTACTTAACCAACACACACTCCATTACTTAACCAACACACACTCCATTACTTAACCAACACACACTACATTACTTAACCAGTTCACACTCCATTACTTAACCAGTACACACTCCATTACTTAACCAGTTCACACTCCATTACTTAACCAACACACACTCCATTACTTAACCAGTACACACTCCATTACTTAACCAGTACACACTCCATTACTTAACCAGTTCACACTCCATTACTTAACCAGTACACACTCCATTACTTAACCAGTTCACACTCCATTACTTAACCAACACACACTCCATTACTTAACCAACACACACTCCATTACTTAACCAGTACACACTCCATTACTTAACCAGTACACACTCCATTACTTAACCAGTACACACTCCATTACTTAACCAGTACACACTCCATTACTTAACCAACACACACTACATTACTTAACCAGTTCACACTCCATTACTTAACCAGTACACACTCCATTACTTAACCAACACACACTCCATTACTTAACCAGTACACACTCCATTACTTAACCAGTACACACTCCATTACTTAACCAACACACACTACATTACTTAACCAGTACATCCTCCATTACTTAACCAACACACACTACATTACTTAACCAGTTCACACTCCATTACTTAACCAACACACACTACATTACTTAACCAGTTCACACTCCATTACTTAACCAACACACACTCCATTACTTAACCAACACACACTCCATTACTTAACCAGTACACACTCCATTACTTAACCAGTACACACTCCATTACTTAACCAGTTCACACTCCATTACTTAACCAGTACACACTCCATTACTTAACCAGTTCACACTCCATTACTTAACCAACACACACTACATTACTTAACCAGTTCACACTCCATTACTTAACCAACACACACTACATTACTTAACCAGTTCACACTCCATTACTTAACCAGTACACACTCCATTACTTAACCAGTTCACACTCCATTACTTAACCAGTACACACTACATTACTTAACCAGTACACACTCACATTACTTAACCAGTACACACTCCATTACTTAACCAGTACACACTCCATTACTTAACCAGTACACACTCCATTACTTAACCAGTTCACACTCCATTACTTAACCAGTACACACTCCATTACTTAACCAGTTCACACTCCATTACTTAACCAACACACACTACATTACTTAACCAGTTCACACTCCATTACTTAACCAACACACACTCCATTACTTAACCAACACACACTCCATTACTTAACCAGTACACACTCCATTACTTAACCAGTACACACTACATTACTTAACCAGTACACACTCCATTACTTAACCAGTACACACTCCATTACTTAACCAGTACACACTACATTACTTAACCAGTACACACTCCATTACTTAACCAGTACACACTACATTACTTAACCAGTTCACACTCCATTACTTAACCAGTTCACACTACATTACTTAACCAGTACACACTCCATTACTTAACCAGTACACACTACATTACTTAACCAGTACACACTCCATTACTTAACCAGTACACACTCCATTACTTAACCAGTACACACTCCATTACTTAACCAGTACACACTCCATTACTTAACCAGTACACACTCCATTACTTAACCAGTACACACTCCATTACTTAACCAACACACACTCCATTACTTAACCAGTACACACTCCATTACTTAACCAGTTCACACTCCATTACTTAACCAACACACACTCCATTACTTAACCAGTACACACTCCATTACTTAACCAGTACACACTACATTACTTAACCAGTACACAATCCATTACTTAGCCAGCACACACTCCATTACTTAACCAACACAACCTCCATTACTTAACCAACACACACTACATTACTTAACCAGTACACACTCCATTACTTAACCAGTACACACTCCATTACTTAACCAACACACACAACATTACTTAACCAGTACAGACTCCATTACTTAACCAGTACACACTACATTACTTAACCAGTACACATTACATTACTTAACCAGTACACACTACATTACTTAACCAGTTCACACTCCATTACTTAACCAGTACACACTCCATTACTTAACCAGTACACACTACATTACTTAACCAGTACACACTCACATTACTTAACCAGTACACACTCCATTACTTAACCAGTACACACTCCATTACTTAACCAGTACACACTCCATTACTTAACCAACACACACTCCATTACTTAACCAG